>NC_056747.1:1209851699-1209974199 GCF_019279795.1 Protopterus annectens | reverse complement strand
GTAGCACCAGCTGAAACAAAGGTCCAGGTGTGCGTGGAGTTTGGTGTGATCATGAAGAATGAATTTTGGAAGGCCTCAAACAGATTCTTGTAAAACATAGTTCAATTTGCAGGTAAGGTTGCCACTGTGCAAGTGACTTTATGCTTGGGTGGTGAAACTTTGACCCTAACTGTGGGTGTTGTTAAAAGGGTGGGAAGAAACATTTTGAGGAACTCCTGATCCTGGTAGGCAAGCAAAGATCCAGGTGCAGGAGGAGTTTGGTGTGATCATAAAGAATGAATTTTGGAAGGTCTCAAACAAGTTCTTACAAAACATATTTCAACTTGGGGTTAAGGCTGCTACTGTGCAAGTGACTCTGACTCCCTGCTTGGGTAGTGAACCTTTGACCTTGACTGTGGATGTTGTTAAAAGGGGGGAAGAAACATTCTGAGGAACTCCTGATCCTTGTGGGCAAGCTCTCCTTTGAGGAAGCATGGCCAAAAGCAACTGGTGGGGCTGAGTCTCTTTGTGTAGAGAAGGTCATTGTAGCAATTGCACAGGTAAGATGTGGCAGGGTTGTGGAAGTGGATAAAATCCAATCAGTAATGAAGCTGCTAGATATTGCTGGAGCATCGTGCCTTTATATAAAGTAGATGATGACAGCAAATGTTGAACTGCAAAATAGGCTCAGTCCTCCCCATTTTTTGGGTTGTTTTACTTATAGAGAGATCCCATTTCTCCTTAGTCTCCCTGGTAAAACCCACACTAGTGTGTTGGGAAGGAGACTTATTCCAGCAATTAAGCCACTGGCTGAGGAGGAGCAATGCTGGTTGAGTTCCAGCTGTAGAACAATGGATTAAATTCTTTCAGATGTGACTATGCACCACAAAATGTCTTGTGTGAGATGCTATAACAGCAAGTAGGATTCAGTGTTGCTGCAACATGTCATTTCACCTTGGACTTGCTAACCAACATGTCTGCTTGCACAAAATCCAGTCTCTGAATTTTCAGCATTAAGATGAATACATTTAATATGAGCTCAGGACTCCAATAAAGGTGTATGTCTTGCCTCTGATTCATCCTTTTCATGGTCATGATGTTATGAGTAGTCAAAGTATGGTGAGTATCCTGCTTAGAGGTGTGTGGCTTGTATCTTTGTTGTTTGCAAACAATTTGTCTTTTTTGCCTTTATGTGACTATGATTTCTGATATGCACTGGAACAGACAGAGTATGAAGCAGTTCAGATGAAAATCAGCATGTCTAAATCAGAAAGTGCAATTGTGTAAGTAAACTTACCATAGCAGTAGCTGTTTGAATGATCACTGCTGCAGTAGCCTAAGCTGTAGAGCTTCCAAAGCTTCTGGGCACATTCCATGCAACCTAACCATTATTTAGCGCATAAGCTAACTAAAGGTCAGGTATGGCTGCCGGTGCCAAATCCTTCAGAGCATTTATACCAACAGAGTGGGAGGCTGAATCACTGAGAGGACAATTTTAAGAAAATAATACTAAATACCCACACCCTAGTATTAAAAAAGTATACAAAAATAAGGGAAATGGAGGGAGGGAGTAGCTACTACAGCAGTGATCATTTGAACATCTACTGTTATTGTAAGTTTACTTACACAGCTGTACTATGTTCTTCATAATGGCCATTGTTGCAGCAGCCGAAGCTACATGGGTAGATTACCATAGGTTAACATGACTGGTAGGAGGAAGGATGAGAGTCCAGGAGCCCTTGGAGACTGATCCTAGTAAAGCCGGTCACAGACCCGAAGAAGGAAAGCAGAGTTGTGCAAGTTACACCTGCCAATAACAGTAGATGTTCAAATTCCTCACTGCTTCAGTAACAAATGGGTTGTATCCTGTGCAGGGTACAGCAGATGGCCATTCTTCATAAAGCTAAAATGCCCTCCCACACACAGTCACTCTGGCTGCCCTCATAGGCTATGCCACTATTGTTTGAAGGAATAAAAGCAGCCAGAGTGACTGAAAACCTTCAGGTCTTTCCTGCCCCACAAAACTTAGGAAGCATTGACTGAGAAAGGACTACTAGTAACTAATAAAAATAATAACAAGCAGCAACCATAACAGAAACCAGCATAACAGTCTCCAAACTATGTGCAAGGAAGAATCAGTGGAGGATGGTAGGTGGGTCCTGCAACTGTAGCAGTGAGGAATTCAAACATCTACTGTTACTGGTAAATGTGACTTGCACAACTGTATTATATCCATCATACCTACTCCTGCATCAGCATATGGATAGAATGCTAAAGCTTATCACACTTGGGAGGAGGAGAGATATAGGTCCAGGACCCCCTGAAGAATGCATATTGCAAAGCTTGCTCTGGATCTAGAAAAGGAATCCAGTTTTAGTGCTTTGTAAAAGTGCAGATAGAAGACCAAGTTGCTGCCCCTAAAATACTTCTAGAGTCCACTCCTTTCCAATAAGCCATCGAAGAAACCAAGGGTCTAGTACAATGTGCCTTAGTACTGCCAGGAATGGTCTTACCATGGTGAGTGTAACAAAACACAACAGCAGAAGATAACCACTTGGAAATAGTTTGTTTAGACACAGATTGACCACTCTTCATCCCAACAGAGGAAATAAACTGCTGACTAACTTTCCTAAATTATTTAGTTCTGCCAAGATAATACCTGAGTTGCCTGTGCACATCCAGTAAATGAAGAATCTGGTCTCCCATATATTAATTTCTGGATAGAAAACCGGGAGATTGATGGCTTAAAGAATGGGCTTACTGTACATCAGTACCCTGATTGGAGAATAAACATTCTCCAGCAGGGTATTAATGTACAAGTAATGCCCACAGAAAAACAACTCCGCTGCTTCACGACAGCATATCAAGCTGCCATGGAGCTCGGACTCTGTAAACGAAACATCTGCCATTATTTTATACTTGCTAAGCAGCACTTCTTCTGTTTTGCAAGTGTAAAATGACAAAAAACAAAACAAAAAAAAAGTGTATGTGTGTGTGTGTGTGTGTGTGTGTGTGTGTGTGTGTGTGTGTGTGTGTGTGTGTGTGTGTGTGTGTGTGTGTGTGTGTGTGTGTGCATGTCAGTGAAAGTGAGAGCGAGCAAGCCATTATTTTACACTCGCTAAGCAGTGCTTTTGCTGTTTAGCGAGTGTAAAATAGAAAAAGAAAAAATAAAATAAAATAAAGCATGTGTGAGAGACTGTATGCGTGTATGAGAGTAAAAGAGAGAGACAGTGCTCGCTCGAGTGTGTGTGTTTCTGTTTTGCATGTGTGAGGGAAGGCGTGCATGAAAGCAGAGAGACTGTGTGTGTGTGTGTGTGTGTGTGTGTGTGTGTGTGTGTGTGTGTGTGTGTGTGTGTGTGTGTGTGTGTGTGAAAGAGAGATCGAGAGAATGAGAGATAGCGAGAGTGATGTGTGAGTGAATGCATGTATGTAAGCAGAGGAGACTGTGTGTAAGAGAGATCGAGAGATAGTGAGATTGAATGTGTGTATGAAAGAATCAGGAGACTGCGAGAGACTGAGAAAGAGGGTGAGACCGATCTTGTGTGAGGGAATGTGTGCATGAAAGCAGAGAGACTGTGTATGTGTGTGTGTGTGTATATATATATATATATATATATATATATATATATATATGTGTGTGTGTGTGTGTGTGTGTGTGTGTGTGTGTGTGTGTGTGAGAGAGAGAGAGAGGGAGCGAGCAAGTGAGTGAAGTGCAAAAGTGAATCAACGATCCCCTGGTAGCATGTGTGTGAGAGAGAGTGAAGAGAGAATGGTCTCTGCCAGCCCTCAGAGAATGGGCTCTCTGTAAAATTGTTGTTTTACTTACTTACTTATGTATTTTTTAAATACTGTTTTATTTTTTTAATATATTTTGGATGTAAAATGCTTTCTCCAACACCATTAACATATACTACAGCAAGTATGAAACATTAGGCGGAAGAACTATTTTACATCAAAAATATATTAAAAAAAAATAAAATAAAACTTAAAAAATGCTTAAGTAAGTAAAACACAATCATTTTACAGAGTCCATTCTCTAAGAGCAATAATTCTCGCCAGGGTGTATGTGTTTATGTGTAATTAATGCCCTTCCAGGGATGTAGAGGCCCTCCGCCTGTAGCGTCAGGCCTCACAACACCCCTGTGCAGACATTAATTACACATTAATACACACCCTGTCGGGCATTATTGCTTGCTTAAATTCTGAAACAACCATGAGCATAAAAGAGGAGTTAGTGACAGAGTAACCCTGTCCTTGTGAAAGATCAGATAGGGTTCTCCCACCATAAGCGCTTGCAAATCAGATACTCTTCTTGCAGATGTCAAAGCAATTAGAAGAAACGTTTTCCAAGCAATGAACCTTAACTCAGCTGTAGAAGCAGGTTCAAAAGGAGACATAGTTAATGCCTCCAAAACAACATTAAGCTCTTAAGGAGGAGAAATCTGCACAGAGGCCACAGATTTACAGCTCCTTTCAAAAATTGTTTCATCACAAATTTGGATGAAAGAGGGAGATCAATGGGCAGACATGCTGATATGGCAGCAAGGTGAACCTTTATTAAGAAATAAGAAAGGCCAGAGAACAGTAACAATTATGTGAGTACCAGGGTTAAAGAATCCCATAAAGACCATTGATTATTGGCTTGGTACCAGCTAGAAAACTTTCTCCACTTGCAAACACAGGATTTTTTAGTAGCAACCTTTCTTGTCTCCTTCACTACCTGCCGCATATCTTTATGAAAAAGGTGCCTAGAAGGAATTAAAATTGAATCATCCAGGCAGTAAGTTATTTTGGGGTGTATCAAACTCCTCTTGTCCTGTGTGAATAAATACAGCCTGTGGGAGAGGTTGTGATAATTATCCCTGGCTAAATTAATGAGAAGGGAGAACCAGCTTTGCCTGGACCATAAAGGAGTTATCACAATGATCTTTGGAGAGCCATTCTGAATCTTCAGAATTAACCCTTGAAAAGAGAGGAAATGGTGTCAAAGCATACAGAAATATTCCTGTCTAATGGAATGAAAAAGCATCTGTTTTCCAGGCATGCCTGCAAGGAGTCCTAGAGCAAAATTTTGGTTAGTTTTCTGTTTTGAAAGTAGGAAAACAGATCTATCTGAGGAGTCCCTCCACATCTGGACAATTTCTGAAAGACTTCTACTTTGAGTTTCCACTTGTGAGGATCTGTCCTGATCCTGCTCAGTTTGTCTGCCACAAATTTCTGCTCTGACCAGATATAGGAAGCTTGAAGATTCGAAGAATGACTGAGCGCTAATTCCCAAGCCATCATTGTGAGACTACAAAGATGGTAAGATCCATAAGTACAACATCACTGTGGTGTTGTCTGTAGGAAACTGAAGAGGACCTGGATGCCAGAAATGGTTCAGACATTTGATAGCATGAATCACTGCTAACATTTTCTTGAAACTGGTGTGCTTTTGTCTGTCTGCTCATCCCAAGCACCTTGCACTTTCACCCCTTTTGATTCCGCTCCCCAAGCAAAATCTGAGGAGTCTGTTTGAACCACATGAAAAGGAACTGATGGAGAGAAGGACAGGCCCAGATTGAGAACCATAATGCCTGTCCCTCAACAAAGTTCTGATCTGATAAAGTCCAAAACTGGTATCTGAAAATGTATAGGATGGAAATGTTGAAACCATAGATTTTTTTAGCTACCACTGCAACTTTCTCATGTACAACCTTGCTAGAAGAATCATGAGAGTCATAGAAGCTATTAGACCCAAAATTCTTAGAAACTCCCTCTCAGTTGCTTGAGGCTGAAGAGAGAACTTTATAAAAATCACTTGGTAAGAAGCCATTTTGCCTGAAAGGAAAGCCCTTTGTAGAGTGGTGTCTAATAGGCAACACAGAAATAACATTCTGTGAAATGGGGAGGTATTAGATTTCCACCAATTTATGTGGAAACCCAGCTGTATCAGAACAGAAGCTACATTTTTAGGGACTGTTGATATTTGAGAAAGATTCTGCACAAATAAGCAAGTCGTCCAAATATGGAAAAATCTTTATCGCCTGAAGCCTGCAATAAGATACAACTGGAGCTAGGGAGTTGGTGAACACTCTTGGTGCAGTGGATAGCCCAAAGGGTAGTGCAGATAACTTATAATGTGACCCAGTAAAACAAAATCTGAGAAACTTTCTGAAACCTGACAGCTATGAGAATGGGATGGTAAACATGTTTTAGATCTAGGATTACTATAGAGCTCAGGAAAGGAAAAAAAGGTAAAACTAACTGAAGGGTCAACATCTTGAGCTATGAAACTTTCATAAATAACTTCAGAAAGGAGGGATGTAGTACTGGTCTCCAGGACTGCTCCTTCTTTGGAGCTAAAAACTTTCTGGAGTACAATTCTGTACCAATGAGAGATGGAGGTACATGCTGTATCACCCCTGCAGTCAATATACTTTGGAGAACTGGAGGGAACACATGAGTTGCTGATGGGATGGGATTCCTCTGAAAGGAGGAGGATCTTAAATCCAGTTCCAGAAGTAGACATGCTACGTAGAACCCACTTGTTTGAAATCATGTGTTTCCTAAGTGGGAAATGAAGAGACAAACTTTGAGGCAAAGGAAGGGAAGCAGAAGGGGGCAAAGGAATCACCGGATTGTCAGCATATTCAGTCTGAAGAAGATTTGTGAGCCTTTTTAGAAAAGGGATCCTGCTTCTTGGATTTACCAGAGTTGATTCTCACCTCCCACATTGCCATTTCCGGCTGGTATTCTGTCTGTTGGGAAAAGATACAAATTGAGAGGCTTGACCTTTATGATAAAATCCATTCTTGGAGGGAAAATACTTGGGAACCAGAAAAATCTTAGAAATTCCCTGCATAAGTTTTCCACTTTCGTCCTGTGGTTTGAGAACTTGAGTAGCAGAGGACCCAAACAATACCTACCTATCAATAGCAAAACTAAAAATCTCTTGTTTAAGGTCATTTGGAAAACTTTTGATTTTTAACCCACACAAATTTCCTAAGCACAGTGGCAGTGGCAGATGCATTGGCAACAGAGAATAGTTTTAAGGCATGTTTAGATACTTGTCATACATTAGAGGCTATTTGAGACAAATATAATTTAATATCCTTGTGCTGAGAAAGAGCAAAATCTCCTAAACTAGCAGCACATTATACAATATATTTCAGCAGGTATGCCTGATAACTCATAGCCCTAAAGACTAAAGTAGAAACAGAAAAATATTTTTACCAGTTCTATCCATGGGTTTACCATCCTTGTCACGAGGTAGTGGATTCAATGATATCAGTACCTTAGAAACTGTCTGAGTTATAGACACAGAGTCCACCTTAAGCTGAGAAAATCAATATTTGTTAGCCTGAGACACTTTATAAAGTTTATCAGTTTTCTTACAATAGCAGGTAAACCTTCAGAAGATGAAAAGGCAGCAACCATAACATCTTCCAGAACTGGCAAAATAGGAGGTATAGAAGAAGAGCTGGGAATATCCTGTTCCAATAATTCATAATATCTGCTAACATGAAGGGAAATATCCATCTGATCCTAACCAAAACATCCTTTAATCTCTACCAAGTCTTGGACAAGGACAAAGACTATATAGGTTACCATACTGTCTTCTGCACTTGAGAATCAGACTGACTGGGAGAATTCCTATTCATGGCATTTTCAAGATCCCGAGAATCATGATCCTCAAAGGTAGGAGTACCACCAGCACTGACAAAGTGAATTAAAAAATTTGATGGAGCAATTACTTCATCTTTAAAAACAGAGATGATCTGAGAGCCCTCAGAGTATTTAACTTTCTGTCTTTTCTTCTTAGGAACCTCACAAGAAGAATACAGACAAAGAAGGGCGCCACCCATATCAGCAAGAAGTTTATGCCCCTGGCCAGCCCTAGTCCTTAATATAGAGATGTCACTCACCTGCTAAACTAGTTAGTTCACCCCAGTTGATACTGGGACCAATAACAGCTGAGGAGGACGTGTCTGACCCCTGATCTGTAGTGACTAGGATCACCACATTAGAGGGATTCGATGCAACAGATAAGTGATCTGAGGAACAGTTAGTGGCCACTGCAGCATTACCTACTAATGGCTAAGGCAACTGATGCGCCACACTACAGGCAAGGGCTTGAGCTTTAACATTTTTTTTCTTCTTTGGTATGGAGGGAGAAGGACCAGGGGGACCAGAACCAGGATACATCCTGTAGCCAAGGAAAAGCCTTAATATCAGTAAATAACTGAAAAAATGTCTTTTGGAAGGTAAGTTGTCACAGTATTTGCATAAGCAGTACAGACCTTTTCCTAAATTGCCCGAATAGTAATAACCCAGACTCAAAATAATATAAATGAATAAAAGATCAGATGAAAGGTAAGTTGTTGCAGCATTTAGACAAGCAACACACAACTTCACCTCACATTTCCCCCAAAGAAAAGAAAAATTATAATAACAGAGCAAATTGAAATTATCAAAGCATTTACACAAGCAACTCATAAATTCACACAAAAAGCTCAGACCCATAAAAATAAATATGGAAACAGGACGTCAACTGTCACTAAAAACATAAGAAATTTCTCCAAAAAAGCCAATGATAAATCCATAAATTTACTAAATAACAGTAGCAGTTAACAGCAAGCTTTGAAGTACATCAGCTGATGTATATGTGAAAAACTGAAACCATTAAAGAGCCAAAAGTCATAAAATAAATATAGATTATTAATTACCAAAAATCTAAAGTAAAACTTAAACTGGGAAATATCTGCAATAGTGTGAAAGGGATCCAAAAAGCCTTATCTTTTTTGTGGAAAAGCTGACAGGCCAACTGATGCTCCTAAAATCCACACTGCATGAGTTGGCAAGAAAGAACTGAAGGTTTTCAGTCATTCTGGTTGCTTTCATACTTTCTACCAACAGTGGATAGCCTATGACAGCAGCCAGAGTGACTGTGTGTAGAAGGGGTTTTTAGCTTTATGAAGACTGGCCAGCTGCTGTATTCTGAGCAGGATGCAACCCATAGCAGTGGAGACGATGAACATTCTAGTTTGTAGTACTTTGTAAAAGCATGCACAGGTGACCAAGCTGCTGCTTATAGAATACTTCTAGAATACACCCATTCCCAAAAACTCACAGATGAAGCCAAAGCTCTGGTAGAAGGAGTTTCGCTCTAACTGGAAGTTTAGTTGTGGTGGGTGGCAGTGGTGGCTGGTGACTTCAAATCAAAGGGGGGCTGCAGGAGACAGCTGAATGGGTGGGGTCATTGGGAATGGGTGTGGCCAACTAGAAAGGGGAGGAGCTATGCTCAAAACCACAAAAACTGGAACTTTAATTAAATACGCTGCCCTGGGTGCCAAACCATCATTATGAGAGTCCAATCAAGAAAAAAGGAAAGTGTAAAAGAAAAAAATATATTTCAATCCATTGGCTGCATGGCAGCTTACTTAATAACTAGATGGAAACAAAAAGGTTGTGAGGCATGAAAAAATAAATTACTTTTTAAATACATTACTGGAATGCCAGTCTAAATCAAGTGTAAGAAAAACAAGCAGCACTCAACTCAAACCACGTCTCCTTGCACTGCAGTTCTAATTATAATTTATATTCAGCTTTATTAAAGTACCAAGTAACATGCTGAAAGTAGCAATCTCTGTGATACCCCCACTTGTAAAAATGTTTCTTATCCAAAAAAGACCTGCTGCCTGACAACAACTATCTACTTGTTTCATGGGGAAAACATGATCAAAGTAAAAAATGAAAAGCAAACAGGAAACAAGCTCAACATACATTGCTTAAAGGATTACTGCACAGGATATGGACCACACATGATAGACTGGCATTCTGTTTAGTTTGCAGGCAAAGCCTGTAATGAGCTCTTAAAATAATGTAATCCTGTCCTTTATTACAAATACTGTCATATGCATTTCATACCCAAGGCTTATATGTTATCTAGTTATGTAAGTATTCTCTGCATGACAACAACAGAAAGGCGTTCAATGTTGGCAATTCATTAACAGTATGCTTATTAAAACTTACTTGCATCTTACAATCTCAGGCAAGCTTACCAGATGGTCGTTAAAGCATTGTTACTTAAACACAGAGCAACAGGCACTTTCTGAATAATAATAAGCATAAATCAACAGTATAAAAATATGACAGAAACCAGAACATTCTGCAAAATAAAGGACAGATGAAAAGCAATTGTAGTACTTGTGTCTACCTTGGATGAGGGGATACTCTGTACTTTACACTGCATAACTGCTCCTTGCCTTGCTTGGACACATCCAGAGTCACTACATGGGGGAGTGGGGTGCAACAAGTATGTCACAATTTGAAATGTCTCTGGCTGACTGCCATGGCCCTGACACATTTGTCATACCTCTCAACCTCAGAGCAAGAAATCTGGACAAAGTCATACAGAGAAGTGGGACAAAGGCCCAAAAATAAGGACAATTTTTAAATATTTCTCTTATAAACTTACAAAGATAATAGAATAGTAGGTCTTACATTAGTATGAATTTTCTGAAGGGTATGAAATCTGAAACTGAAATGTCTGTCATTATTTTCTAACTTCAGTCTTTAGTGATTTGCCACTAATTTGCCAAAAAAACCCCACAATTTTATTTAAAATGGACCAAAAATGTGATTCAAAAATATAAAATAGCCACACAATATAGCTGGGAACCTGTCAAAGAAGGGACACTTTTTAATATTAGTACTGCTAACTTGGACAGCTGACAAAATAAAAGAATCTACATGCATTTCTGAAATAAAAGCAATGTATAACTGATTATTACAGTTATTTATTAATTGTAAACCCTCCGTGTTTTCTTCCAAAATTGCCATTTTGCGGAGGGATTATTAGGGGAAGAGCAACATTTTAAGCCAAAATCGGGGATAGTTGAGAGGTTTGGATATGCCTAATTATATAAAGCAATTTATTTGCATGCACCTCTCAACCTGTTAATGCAGGAAATCTGGACAAGGCCAAATATATGGGGGGAACATATAAACTATACTAAAAATTGTTCTTGTATAAACTGAGACAGTTGATAGAATAACAGGTCTTGCTTTAGCATGCATTTTTCTGAAGGTTATGAAGTCTGAAACTCAGTGTCTGTCATTATTTAGTGACTTAATTCCTAAATGATTTGACAGAAAACCACAAATTTTATGAGGAACAAACCAAAAATAAGAAGCAAAAATCTCTTCATTCTGCAAAAATCTGGACAGTTGAGAGGTATAGTTCAGCCAGGGCTGTCTGAGTTTGCTGCCCTTCCCCCCCCTCACAAAATCATGGTCAAATGGAGATTCCCCCCACCCCCACAGCCATTCCAATGAACCATTACTTGGCTATTTCACCCCATTTACCATAAACACTAACCGGGAAAAGCCAAAAAACAAAAACCATAAACACTAATGTGCATACTGCTTTACTTCTGCGATGATTTGGACTTCATTTGAAAGTTTTATTTTGCATTTTACATCGCAAACACTAATAGATATCATATCTGCTAAACAAAACAATGCAGTCTCACAATGAAAACAGACTTAGCATTAAAACTTCTCTGCCCTTGAAAACTCACATTCTCTGAAACAGCATTGAAACCCACATTCAAAGAAAATACATTTTGCCAGTGGCAGATTAACTTTGGGTTTGGGCTGTTTTCAAATCACAGGCCCCTTGCACACGAAACATACACATGCTCTTTCATACACCTTCCTGATTGTATTAAATTATATTCCTTGTACAATACGGTACAGTTTTAGAGGGTGTTTTAAATTTATTGTTTTGAAAATTTTCCAGTAAACAATGAAATAAAATGCATGCACCAGTAATGACAAAACTCCCCAATTCAGAACATTTCCATCATAAAAGTTTACTCAAACGTCTACAGTCCACCAGTATCAGTACATATGCAGAATCTCTGAAGAAGTAAAAGTCATCTAAATAATTCCACATTAAAGAGATCTGTAACTAATTAAGAGGTTGCTGCTAGCAAACAACTTTGTATTTCATTGTTTCATCTACAAATAAAGTGCCTGTTACCCTTGAGGAATAAATTGCCTATCTTACACTACAAAAATGACAAGCTAGCAATATTGCAATAGGGAATGGATGGTAAACTGATAACAGGTTCATAGTTACTAGCTATCTTTGCCAAAAAGGAGTGCAGCATCCACCCCTTTTGCAACACAGTACAGTATCAGCAATGCATCTATCTACTGTGGGAGTAGAACCCACAGCCTTCTGCATCAAAAGCAAGTATACTACCTGTTGTGCTATTAACAAGGCAAGCAGACTCAGCATAAGCAGCACTAAACTTTTGCTCCCCTGCAGCCCTCAGCTCCTTATAAAATCTACTCACTCAGCTGTATCTCTGAACTTTGCAGCACAAAGAAATCTGGAAAAAGCCAACGTTTATTATGGGGGGGAGGGGCCCAAAACCCAGGAACACATTTTAAACATTGCTTGTATAATGTTGGAAAGTTGCTGGAATAAAATGCTGTGTTATCACCATACATTTCATTGCCAAGCCTTAAACCCAGGACCCTGTGCAAAACAGTTAGAGCAACATACCACTATGCCACATCAGCTGTTTTGTGAAAGAGGAAGACGGAAACTTAAATGGCTACCATTTAGTGAATTCAGTTCTCACCATAACACAGCTGCCAACCTCTTAGCACAAAACACCTGAACAAAGCCAATAATGGGTGAATACAGCCCCCAAACATTCAGTGAATTCATTTCTCACCATAGCTCTCAATCTCTTAGCAAAAAACACCTGGACAAAGCCAGTAATGGGGGAATATAGCCCCCAAACATATTCAGTGAATTCAGTTCTTACCATAGCTCTCAATCTTAGCACACAAAACCTGGATGAAGCCAATAATGGGGGAATACAGTCCCAAAAATAGGGACAAATTTCAAATATCCATCTTATACACTTAGAAAATTGCTAGAATAAAAACTTTTGTGTTACCATGCACTTTCTGAAGAATATGAAGTCTGATATTCAAATGCATGTCATTTTTAACATTTGTTAACCAGGAAAGTCTGACTTGGAACAAAAGCTAATTTTTAGCAGAAGCCCAGGGAGAAACACTCCAGACAGACACATGTCTTTGTAAGATGGGAGGACACTAGAGGAAACAAAAACATGGAGGGCATACAGACTCCACAGAGAAGGTAAGGCACCCCAGCTAAGAATCAAATCAGAGAACCTGTAGCTGTTAGGTAACAATGTTACCACTGCACCAATGCACTACTGGTGTTGCAAGGACACAAAAATACAGAAACCACAGATTTTATGAGGAATAGAACAAGTATGAGGGAAAAATCTGCAATGTTTTTACAAATGGTGGTGGGTAGGGAATACAGGCTCCTGCCACCTGGGCTCAAGTTTCAGGGTTCAAGCCTTATTCTCTACCCACCACCATGTAGCAACTGGTGCATTACACACACACACACACACACACACACACACACACACACACACACACACACACACACACACACACACACACACACACTACCTGTCCTCCATAAAATGGCCCCAGCCAATCCATGAATCCTCCTGTTTGCAGCTAAGTCCTCCACAAAATGCCTGTTGATCCATGAAGCAGCTAAGTCCTCTGGCATCCTGGCCTGTGCATGGGTCTCCTGTGAGAGATGGCTAGAGCACCCTGTCCCATGAGACTAGGCTGGAGCCTCCATCCTGTGGGTGATGCAGTCCAGTGACCTTTTGATCTGTGCGGTCATCACCACACAGACCTATGGGCTGGAAGGGCAGAGTTTCCTGCCTTCCCTATCTGGACTGCCTAACACAGCAGTCTGGAGTTCTGGAATGAGCACGCATACGTGCATGAAGTTCTGGTCTGCATAACACAGCAGTCAGGAACCATGCACGCATGCATGGAGTCCGTGAATTTTTTTTTTTAATTTTATTTTTTAAATTTATTGTTTAATTTCTTTATTCTACAGGTGGGGGGCTGCAGTCCTGCAGTCCTATAGCACGAGCAGCCCCTGGTTGGTGGAACAAAAGGTAATAACATGAGACAACCATTTTGAAATAGCCTGTTTTGGGCACAGGTTGCTCTTTTTTCTTACCTTCACAAGAAATGGACTGATCAGAAATTTTGAAAGATTTTGTTCTGTCAAGATAGTACATATTTTAAGGTTTTGGAAAGAACCAACTTTACTCATAAATGAAGGACAAGGTCAAGGCTGACCCAAACAAGAGCTTGCAAATCAGATACTCTTCTTGCAGAGGTCAGAGCATTTAGTAGAACTGTTTTCCATGTCATGAACCTCAGGTCAGCCTAACCAGCTGTCTCAAATGGAGCAAGACTTAAGTTTTTTTAACACAAACTTAATATCTCAAACAAGAGCCATCTGTTTTCCAGGAGGCTTCTTGTGGAACACTGATTTCAAAAATATTTTCACCTTAGATTGTATTGAAAGAAAAATAGATAACAAAAAACTTGGACTCAGTTTCCTAATTACTTTACTTCTCAATCTTAAATGTAACAATACTTTCCTAATTACTCTACTACTAACATTTTATACTATATTTCACTATCAACCACCTTCCCCCTTTCTAATATTTCCATGGCTAAGCTGCCTCTTCTTTTCATTATTTTAATTACTAGAAATCACAGATAATATTACCTCTTTAGCAATATTATATATGTCTTTGCTGTATACAACAGAAAACCAATGGAGCCAGCAAATGGTGATAAAAATGAATATATTATAATTAAAGCATCATGGCATACAGCAAATACAAACACAAACCGGTTTCGGCTGGTAAATCACACAGCCTTCATCAGTGTATTGAAAAAATCATAGTGTTTACTGGCTTTTAAATACAAATGCATAGAATCTCATTGGTGGAAAATTTATAAATATTCATTAAGCCCTGGGGGGAAAAGCCCTGCTAGCTTAATGATCCACTTCTTTTCTTTATTGTTTAGAATATCATGCCAACCAATTTTATTCCTACGATCCCCCTGAATCATATCAATAATTGTAAACAAAAATATTGCTGATGGATGTGACAACTGGTGTTTATACAATGCATTGGTAATCTTTTTCTGTTTCATATTACTATAGTGTTCTGAAATACGTAACCTAATGCACCTTGAGGTTTGTCCAATGTAAAATGCACCACATTTGCATGTGACCAAATAAATAGCCCAATCACTACTGCAGTTACAGAAAATGTTTATATCAAAGACCTTTGAACAATTACGACTGGAAAATTCCTTGGTAGTACATATGTATTTACAATTTACACAGTGACCACAAGGGAAACAACCATACAGACCGTGTCCAGAAATAGTAGTTTGTATTTTATCCCTGACCCTGTCACCAGTTTTATAATGGTTGAAATGAGATTTCAAGTTTTTACCATTTCTGTATGAACACATACATTTGTCAGGGATAATCCTAGCAACTTCAGGATCACTCTGTAATATATTCCAATGTCGCTGCACAATCTTAACAAAACTATTGGTGTTTCGTCCATAAGTGGTCGTAAGTCTAAGTGGTTTTGGTGATGTAATGGGCTTCTCTTTGTATATAAGCAACTGGCTGCGTTCCATACCCTGAACCTGGCTTCTAGCATTTGCTACAATACCTTCCTTGTAGCCTCTTTGTTTGAATCTATATGTAAGGTCCTCTGAATTTTTACAATATGTTGAGTGTTGCGAACATATCCGTTTGGTTCTGATAAATTGGGATTTTGGGATGTTCCTGGCTATGTGTGACGCATGATAACTTGTAGCATGCAATAATGAATTGTACTGCGGAAACTTCCTGTGTATCTCACTCTCAAGTGTACCATCAGAGAGTTTGCGTATAACAACATCCAAAAAGATTATCCTATGAGAATCATGTTGTTCAGTAAACCCTAGACCCCACTCATTATTGTTCAAATATTGCACAAAAGTGAGTAAACTAGACTCAGTTCCCTTCCACACTAGCCAGATATCATCAAGATATCGTCTCCAAATATCCATTTCTGAAAGAAAGATGTTCCTTATAGGATCATAAATTAACTTGGTTTCGACATAGGCCATAAAAAGGTCAGCGTATATGGGGGCAAAAGAGGCCCCCATAGCCGTGCCCTTAATCTGCCAATAACAATTGTCTTTGTAATAAAAAACATTACAAGTAAGGACATATCTAGCCATGTCAACCAAAAATGTATTAAATGTGGAACTGTATAAACCTGCATATTCCAACCAATATGACAAGGCTTGAAGACCAGCTTGATGTGGGATATTGGTGTATAAGGCACATATGTCAAGCGTACATAAGAACCAATCCTCTTCCAATTGGGCATCAGATATGATTTGCAAAAAACTCGTGGTATCATTTAACCTAGACTGAAGAAATCGTAACAAAGGTTTAAGGTGTTTAGTCAAGAACAGAGACAGAGGTTCAGTTAAATATTTTCTTCCCGACACTATAGGTCTTCCCGGTGGGTGTGTGGAATTTTTATGTACTTTTGGAAGAAAATAAATATATTGTGGATTGCTATCCTTAACCATTAAGTGATACAGAGTGTCTTTGGAAATTACACCCCTATCAAAAGCATTCCTAAGGAAAAGTTCAATGCATTTGGTAAATCTATGTACAGGGTCATTAGCCATGTGATTGTAATATCTAGTGTCTGATAACTGCCTCCGGGCCTCACTGTCATAATCATCCCAGTTCTGTACTACAACAGCCCCACCTTTGTCTGCCGTTGTAATCACAATTTGTTTATTTTTCTGGAGTTCCAGAATAGCTTGTCTCTCCTTGAAACTTATGTTATTATGTTTCCATACCAAATTTGAACCTTGAAAATGAACATCCCTAAGCACACTGTTTTGAAATTGGTGAACCACAGTATTCATAGGTGGGGAAAAATTAGATGCATGATATGTAAATTTCCCTTTCTCAAAATCAAGACCAGAATCACCAAAAAACAATTTCAGGTTAATTAATCTACAGAAACTGGACAAATCTTGTGCAAATACATCCTCTGAAATGATGGCACCAGGTATAAAATTGAGGCCTTTATTCAATATTTTGACATGTAAATCAGACAAAACATGGTCAGACAAGTTTAAAATGTTGTTAACAGTACTTTCATTTAAGTCCCTAACGCCAACTCCAGTAGTCCCTGTACATTGTGTATTTTTCTTGTGTTTGCGCCCACCCCGTCTATATGTACTCCTAAAGGGGCTAACCCCGGGCTTCTTTTGGGTGATGGTGATCCTGTTGCTGTCAGGGATTCATTATCAGTCCCTGATGAGGTATCATCACATGATGAAGTAGCATTGAAATTGCTTTTTCTCAAAATGGATCTGGGTCTTTTCCTTTTCTTATCTGAATTTGGGAGATTATTGAATCTTACATGCTTAGCTTGAAAAGAGAACGGGTTACCCCTAGCATAATCCTCTTGGTCCCTATTAAACTTCTTCATCTTACGTGACCGTAGTTCAGCATCAAATTTTTTCAAGTCCTGTGCCACTTTATTCAATTTGCCTTCAAAAGAGGGCTCCTGTTCATAATTTTTTAACCTATCTGCCAGAGTCATAATCTCAGACAGCCCCTTATCTATGGCTCTATTGTGAAACTTATAAAGTTGAACCACAAAAGACATTGTGGCTTCATGTTGTATCTTTGCCCACTGTGTGGTTAATTCATCATCTGCATTACTAACATGCGGAATAATCCTTATTCTTAATCCCCTTGGGGTTATATTCGCTGTCTGATAAGCCTTGAAAAGCTTACTGTGCCACACATTTGCTCTTAACGCCCTTAATTGCCTGTTCAGGTCATCAATTAACTTCTGACTAATTATATCTGGGTTGCTGTTCCCCATCTGATCTACATTCCCGTTTGGATTTGTGTTTAAACCAAAAACCCCTAGATCTTCCCTGTCTGCCACCAAACCAGAAATGAGATTGGATAAATCCATATTGCTTGAAAAATAACAAAAAAAGTTGTATAGCTGCCAATAATGGTCAATCAGATATGCCACGACAGCAAAGTCAAACTGTTAATAAGGACAATGACAGCTGTAGAATGTAATTTCCAAAGAAAAAAGAAACAGCTGCGTCCAAAATATAAATTCCTAAAATTTTTAATGTATATTAATGCAGATGATGAAAAACCATTAATTAAAAACCAAGATAGAGGTTGTCCAGAACTCTGACTCAAGCCCAAAAAAATTTTATTAAACAGGAGAAGTCTTGAATTGCCTGATGCTCAACTAAAGAAAAGGCCATATAATACTAATTAAGTATAGAATGGGGTCCCATAAGAACTAGAATAACCTTATTTTACACAACCATAAATTATAACTTGTTACTATGGTGGGTCATTGTGGCTGTCAAAATTGTTTTTGATGAAAAACCAACACAATATATGTGTATATGTATACAAAAGTTTAAAAGCATGAAATATAAACTCTCATTTCTCCAAAGCATATAGGGAATTATGTAACCTGTAAGGAAGGCCAATATATCCTAACCTTAAAGAAGTTATTTTCTATTATAAATCCAATGTTCATATACGTCTCAAAAACCAACCTCTAAATATACTGTGATTTATATTACCAAGGATGATGCAATATAATATCACCAATACAAACAATATATTTGTATTAGCTACTACATGAACATACCCTACATAACTACCTTAATTTCCCATAAGTGATAGGAAATAATGATATTTTCATGAAACAATATATTTATGTTAACTACTATATGAACATACCCTATGATTTCCCATGAATGATCAAGTACAAATGATTTGTTCATAAAAAATAGGTAAATATTATAATGTTGTTAGACTATTATTGGTGTGACCATAAAAAGGTCCATGTCTATCTTATTGTAATCCAGGAAAAACCCACCTACTTGAATCACAGCAGCCCCATATGCTGATGTAATTTATTTGTGTGAAAAAAGGCCAATTAAACTATGTATATAAAACACACTTGTACCCAAATCCAATGTTATAATTGTGTCTCATATCCACATCAAATGGGTATAAACATAAAGATCAATTGTAGAAAAAAATAATTATCAACGGACCAATAGCATCCTATGAAGTGATAAACAAGCCCAAAATTCTGAAATGTAAAAGACACCCCTAAAAATGGCATTAAATGTTTGTAAAATATGCCGACAGTCCCCTCAGAAGACACAGTTCAATAATGCTTACTTAACATGTCACATTGGAATTCACGTACAAGATTTTGACCTACAATAAACCATATAACCAATTGGAAAGACAGTCACCTGAATATCACCACTATTTAAAATATGAAAAAAGCATATAAATGCTCAATAAGAAGCATTCAGAAAAATCTCCGTAACTTCCCTATCCACTTAGTTCAGAATTCACAAGCTATAATGTCCAAGATTAGTGTAATAAGGTTTATCAATCCCTCATGTTAAACAGATATCGCTTATAACGTTATGCAGTATAAATCATAAACATATGTGTCTTGATTCAGGGACGCAAAATTAGTGAAAACACAAATTGCAGCTGCAGGTTAATGGACAACCATAAAGTTGGTAAAAAACCACATTTGGATAATACAAGATGTTAACATACACTGTTAGCCCCTGCAAGAACAAGACATATAAGTACATAACTAGCAAGTCATGCAATTACATATGTAAAAAGTGCGACTACCAAAAAACAACACTAGCCCTGCCTTTAGTAATTTCAATAATCATATCGCACTGTTAAATATGTATTACACACAAATATGTCCATATCCCTAAAGAGCTTAAATGTTCCACAAAATGGACTCCGTAAATCTTCCTCCAACACTAGGTCCAATGTCGAGTAGGTTAATAAGTCCAAACTGGAACTGTACGTATATACTGCCCCCGTTGAAAATGTCACTTCATAAAGTCTTACTATAAACACTGTATGTTGTGTCTTCGATCCAGTTAGACAAAAAAAGGAGAGAAAGAAACGGATTGTAAACCCATAAAGAAGTTGAGCCAAACGGCAACTCTTCCCCAGCCTTTACACAAAGTTCACACAAATGGTCTGTAAACATACCACGAACCAAAATTGTTCCCTGCCCGTAGATGTGACCATAACAAACAATGCGATAAAAAGAAAAATCGCAAAATGTTCACACTGCATACATATACGAACCCTCTTCAGATAGTCCAGCCAAGGAACCCAAACAAGATGGCGTGTTCACCAGCCCAGATGCAAAGTCACGGTCTAATGACATAAGAAAGAAAAAGTCCACCAGTTGCCAATTTACAACAAAAAGGTAGTAGGAAAACGTTCCAATAACCAAATAGGTCAGCTTCTATAGAAAATTAGCCACCAACTGTCCACGATGATGCTTAAAGAATTTGAAACATTATCTGCTGCAACGAATCCATGTTGCAGCAACAGGATCACCAACCCCAGCAGGAAATGAACAAAGCAACGCCAACAAAACCACCTCTTCCTGCGCGTGGGTGATACACAGCCCCCAAAAAGTAGTGAATCAACAGAAAACCAATGGAGCCAGCAAATGGTGATACAAATGAATATATTATAATTAAAGCATCATGGCATACAGCAAATACAAACACAAACTGGTTTCGGCTGGTAAATCACACAGCCTTCATCAGTGTATTGAAAAAATCATGGTGTTTACTGGCTTTTAAATACAAATGCATAGAATCTCATTGGTGGAAAATTTATAAATATTCATTAAGCCCTGGGGGGAAAAGCCCTCTTAGCTTAATGATCCACTTCTTTTCTTTATTGTTTAGAATATCATGCCAACCAATTTTATTCCTACGATCCCCCTGAATCATATCAATAATTGTAAACAAAAATATTGCTGATGGATGTGACAACTGGTGTTTATACAATGCATTGGTAATCTTTTTCTGTTTCATATTACTATAGTGTTCTGAAATACGTAACCTAATGCACCTTGAGGTTTGTCCAATGTAAAATGCACCACATTTGCATGTGGCCAAATAAATAGCCCAATCACTACTGCAGTTACAGAAAATGTTTATATCAAAGACCTTTGAACAATTACGACTGGAAAATTCCTTGGCAGTACATATGTATTTACAATTTACACAGTGACCACAAGGGAAACAACCATACAGACCGTGTCCAGAAATAGTAGTTTGTATTTTATCCCTGACCCTGTCACCAGTTTTATAATGGTTGAAATGAGATTTCAAGTTTTTACCATTTCTGTATGAACACATACATTTGTCAGGGATAATCCTAGCAACTTCAGGATCACTCTGTAATATATTCCAATGTCGCTGCACAATCTTAACAAAACTATTGGTGTTTCGTCCATAAGTGGTCGTAAGTCTAAGTGGTTTTGGTGATGTAATGGGCTTCTCTTTGTATATAAGCAACTGGCTGCGTTCCATACCCTGAACCTGGCTTCTAGCATTTGCTACAATACCTTCCTTGTAGCCTCTTTGTTTGAATCTATATGTAAGGCATTGTATAAACACCAGTTGTCACATCCATCAGCAATATTTTTGTTTACAATTATTGATATGATTCAGGGGGATCGTAGGAATAAAATTGGTTGGCATGATATTCTAAACAATAAAGAAAAGAAGTGGATCATTAAGCTAGGAGGGCTTTTCCCCCCAGGGCTTAATGAATATTTATAAATTTTCCACCAATGAGATTCTATGCATTTGTATTTAAAAGCCAGTAAACACTATGATTTTTTCAATACACTGATGAAGGCTGTGTGATTTACCAGCCGAAACCGGTTTGTGTTTGTATTTGCTGTATGCCATGATGCTTTAATTATAATATATTCATTTTTATCACCATTTGCTGGCTCCATTGGTTTTCTGTTGATTCACTACTTTTTGGGGGCCGTGCATCACCCACATGCAGGAAGAGGTGGTTTTGTTGGCTTTGCTGTATACAAGCCTCTGTTTATTTTTAATGTATGCTC
Organism: Protopterus annectens; assembly: GCF_019279795.1. Classification (NCBI taxonomy): domain Eukaryota; kingdom Metazoa; phylum Chordata; order Ceratodontiformes; family Protopteridae; genus Protopterus; species Protopterus annectens. The sequence continues at coordinate 1,209,952,267 of NC_056747.1, read as the reverse complement.
AACGATGTATATAACTATGCAAGCTATGTGCATGCTCTTGTTTCTAAATGATGTTTATGTAAAATATTGTAATGCTTCTTCTCTCAAGTATGTATACTTACGTATATTTTGTAATTTGCCTTATACCATCACTATATTTTATGTATATGCCAAAATTGGTGTTAAATGTGGAGCTTTTCATCTGGGGCCTTGATTGAAAATGGGTTTTATTCCAATCAGTCTTTCCCAGTAAACAAAGATAAATAAATAAATTATAGTAAGACAGGCCACGGGATAGTAACTCATACAAATACTATAGAACCAGAGAAACACTATCCCTGAATGGATGCTGGCTCTTTTCCTGGCAACAGCTAGAAAGCCTTTTCCAGTTACTAATTTAATTTTCTAGTAGCAGACTTTCTTAACTCCATTAATACCTGCTGCAGATCCTCAAGAAAAAAGGTGCCTAAAACATATGAAAATTCTGTCATCCAGGCAGTTGTAGTTGTTTAGGGCTGGGATATAATAAATACCCCTGGCCTTGTGTGAGTAAATCCAATCTGTGAGTAATTGTCCCTGGCCATTTCCAAAAGAAGGGAGAACCACTGTTGCCTGGGCCAGAAGAAAATCACCACAATGATCTTGGAGAAGGATGGGTGAAAAATCTTACAAAGTCTTTGAATCAGTTTTCCTCTGTCCTCACACCTTTAATGACCTCTGCAGCAGAAGGTCCAAAAGCTAACTCTCTACCAAAGGGAGAATTCATAATTTCATTTTTGACATCCTCTGGGGAGTTTAGAGAATTAATCCAAGAAAACCTCCTCATAACAGTTCCAATGGCAGCAGCCCTGAATGTGTTTAGTCACTTGAGACACAGAACAAAACCAAGACTCTCATCATAAAAGGAAAAAATGATAAAATCTTCATATTCTCATGAGGCAAGCATAAACTTGAACCTATAACCTTGACAGTTGACAATCCTAAAAACAGTGTTGCAGAAGACTGCACTTTTTCCCAAATCTATCAAAAGCATTTGTGCCCTTGTCAGAATGAGAGGGTTTAGTATTAATCAAATGTTTAGCAGCAGGTGGATTCACAAAAGCAAAAGCTGCTGAGTTTGAGCTGGAATGTATATAAAAATTAAAACTGCTTTTTGGGAGGCAGAGAGCTGGCAGTCAGGGAAGTTGCAGAGTGTGACAAAACATCATTCAAAGCAAAAAGAACATAAGAAATAGAAGTAAGTTAAGGAAATTCCAGTTGTAACTAATCATAATACTTCCTATGGGACTGAGAAACATCATTGTTTTTGCACCAAAACAACTGATTCATACTTGAAACTGTTTCAGAAAGGGAATCCTTCAAAAGTACTGACTGAAGCCACACTCTCCTCAGAATCTGAATCAGAAATTGGTGGAAACAACACATAATCTGTACTTTCACAGTCATTTGAGGTTCAGGCTCTTGAAGCTCTTAAATAAATGAATAATATATTTTTCTTTTACCAGAAACAACCATACAGAAAGGATCAACAGCCTGCACTAAACCTTGAGCTAAACCCAATAAATTACTACTGTCCAGATTAACTGAGACAGAAGTCATAATTTTAAACTTTTTATTTATTTTTACCTGAATTTCTACAGAAACAGACACACTTTTGCCAGCAAAAGCTTCCTTAGGGGTGGGCACAACTTTCTGGCTAGGCAGTAAGGAATTTTCTACCCTGTCTCCCAGGATGGCAAGATTGGCTGTCTTTTGCTGAGCTGATTAAAAGTCAATTTTGAGTGCCAAGCTTTTCTTCCACCAAGGAGAGTGCACCTCTGTGAGTTTTCAGGGATCAACTGTCAGCTAATGCTGTTCCATTGCTAGGAAGATAAGTTCTCTTTGGGGAAAAAAATCTACTTTACTTTTTACAACAGAATATATACATTTCTTTAAAACGTATTTAGTTAAGCTAGGAGAGAGTGTTTTATTGACTGTCATTTGACTTTAATTCACTTTTAAATGGGAGTGTTATTTTTTTTTTAATTTTGTGGTAAAAAGTTGCTATTAACTTTAAATTATTTTTCTATGGTAAAATCATGCCACTTTTGTGTTTGGGGCTGAGATATGTATTCTAAGCGCTATTTACTGTGTTATGACAGGGAAAACATTACTTTTTTACAATTTACCTGTTTTACTAACTATTTCTGCCAGGCTTCCACAGGAAGCAGGCACCTGTTTCAGCTAAAACCATGGAATAGTCTACCATTTCATTGGTTCTACCTTCTTCACTCCACAAAAGAAAAAGTTTGCTAAGCAGCCTTTGTCACCACAGCAGTCTGATAAAATTCCTCAACTGCAGGTAGGTGACTCTGCTGTGGCCAAAGCTGGTTCTTCAGATCACTCATCTTTTTCATTGGGTCCTGCTAGTGTATCCCTATAGCCAGAATGAATGAGGTTAGACTTGTCCTCTGTGGCTGTTGGCATGCAATTAATGGGCAAGGGATAGACACTCTTGTTGGTCCTCGAGGAAGGGTCAGGAATGTCATTCTGCTCAGCCAGAAAACTGCACCAGACTTAGTGACCCTTATGAAGAAAGTACAGTTGAGTAAGAGTAGATGTCTGTAGAACACACCCCCTTACTGGCATTCAGGTACTAGTGCCTTGCTGCCTTCCTCTTGCAGTTTATTAAAGCTCACAGTCCCTCCCAATACATGTCTGTGAGTGTGATGGGTCAATCACCTGGTAGAACAGGGACTGCCTTACAGACTCACAGACAAGGCACTTTCAGTTTTCTAGGGTCCAGTAGGAAGTGAAGATAGAAACACAAACTTTGTGAACACCTCCTGATCCAAATTAAAACTACACAGACACACACAACATTAAAGGCCATGGAGCAGTGCTCAGTGGCAATCCAAACACAGAACAATGTGCATCCAAAAAGGAGGATGGTGGGAGGGTATTGCCAGTAAGGCAGTGTATTCTTTGAACATCTGCTGTCACAGGTAAGTGGGACTTATGCAACTGTACTATGTTCAACAAACACATTGCCTTACTGGTATTCATGTAGACTCCCAAAGCTTACTCAACTTGGGAGTAGAAAGAAGGGTCTGGTAGCCCATGAAAAATGGTCTGAGTGAAGTCTGCTCTGGATCTGGAAAAGGCATCCAGCATGTAGTGCTTCAGAAAAGTATGGATAGAGGGCCAAGATGCACCTCTGGAATACTTCTAGAGTCCAGTCCTTTCCAATACGCCACTGAAGAGGAAAAGGCCCTGGTAGAATACACCTTTACTTTGCTTGGCTTGGCTTCATCATGCCATAGTGGGTGTAACAAAAAACAATACCAGTGGACAACTAATGAGCAATGGTTTCCTTAGAGACAGGTTGGCCCTTCTTTGCCTGTGTACAGGAAATGAAAAGCCTTTCATCCTTCCTGAAGGGTTTTGTTCTGTAAAGGTAGTTCCTGAGCTGTGAGTGCACAACCAAGGTATGAAGTATCCTCTTTCCCTTATGCTTAGGTTCTGGGAAGAATGGGGAAGTTGATAACTGACTGAGAGTGAATTCTGAGATCACTTTCAGCACAAAAGAAGGGTCAGTGCATAACATAACCCTATTGCTGTGAAAAATAAGGTAAGGTTGTCCCACCATGGGAGCTGCAGCTCAGAGACTCACCTTGCAGATGTCATAACAATAAGCAAAACAGTTTTCCAAGTTAAGAATTTCAGATCGACCTGACTGGCTGGATCAAGAGGTGGTAAGGCCAATTTTCCAGACCATGGGTGAGATCCCACATAGAAAGAATTAGCTTGCAAGAAGGCCTCATTTGCAATACTCCTTTCATGAACTGTTTTACCAAAAGAGATGAGGAAAGAGGGGGATCCATTAGCAGACAAAGCAGAGATGGCCAAATGCACTTTAATAGACACATACAATGAAGTCATCCTGAAGTAGCTAACACAAATATTTCAAGACCAGAGGGTTGTTGACCTAAAAGGACCCACTTTTCCCACTTAAATATCACTTAGAAAATCTCATCCATTTGTAAACATAAGATTTTCTAGTAGCAGGTTTTCTGCCCTCATTTTAACACCTGCTGCACATCTTCATGAAACAAGTGCCCCAGGCCTCCTTTTAACAGCTGCTGCACATCTTCATGAAACAAGTCCCTCAACATAGTCAAGCTTGAATCATCTAGGTATTTGTTCCAAATTGTGGTGCACCAGTCTGAGCAAATCCAGAGTGTGAGGAAGTATGTGGTAATTGTCCAGTTCAATGCCATTAAAAGGGAGAACCAAGACTGCCTGGGCCAATAGCAGATCACCACAATAATCTTTGGACTATCTCTCTGAATCTTCAGAAGCACCTTGTAAATGAGTGGAACGGATGGAAATGCATACAGGGACATACCTGTTCAAGGGAACATGATTTTGTCTGTCCTTTAAGCATGGCTACAATTATACCTGGAACAGAATTTCTCCAACTGTCTGTTTTGAAAGGAGGTGAACAGATCTATTTGAGATTTTCCCCATATCTAGACTAGATCGTGGAACACCCCTGCTTTCAGCTGACACTGGTGCAGGTCTGCCCAGGATCTGCTTAGTCTGTCTGCCAAAATGATTTCATATGATAGGATGTATGATATCTGTAGAGTCACAGAATGCTGTAAAACCAGTTGCAAAACCATTATTGCCAATTACCACAGAGGATATAATCTTGTACCCCCTTGTTTGTTGAGATACCACATGGCTGTGGTATTGTCCACAACCAAAAGAAGAAGGCCCAGATTCCATAGCTGATGAAGGACTTTCAAGGCATGGAACACCACCAACATTTCAATGATATGGATGTGCTTCTGTGCATCCTTGGGCCTGGACTTGCACCCCATTGACACAGCTCACCAAAGGAAGTTGAATGAATCTGCCTGGACAGATTGCATTAGAATGGATGGGAAGAAAGGAAATCCTGGATTTATACTAAGTTGTTCTTTACAACACTATAGCTCTTGTCTGATGAAAGGTAGCACTGGCAAACAGGACTCCAGGGCATGTAGGTGCTGGGTCCAATACCACTGACTTTTTCTCATGTGGAGACAGGCCATTGGTATCATGAGAATCATAGATGCCATCAGTCCTATAATTTTTAAGAAGTCTCTTGCCAAGGTGACTTTTCTCCTGGAGAATTCCTGAAACATTTAGTAGGACAGGAATTTGTCTTTGGGAAGAAAGGCCATTCTTTGTGGTGTTGACTAAACACTACAGGAAGTGTCACACAGGACTTCTGAAGATTCAACTTGAACCCTCACTGGGAGAGTAAGGTCGAGACCTTTTCTAGTGATTCCAAACACTTGGAAGCAGACTCTGCACAGATCAGCTTGTCATCCAAGTAAAGAAAAATGTGAATGTTAATAATCCAACAGTGAGCCACTACAGGAACAAGGCATTTGGTAAACACTAGAGGGCAGTGGATAGCCAAAGGGCAACACAGAGAACTGTTAGTGCAAACCAGACACAAGTCTCAGACATCTCCTGAAGTAAGGAGTAATGGGAATATGATAATACACATCATTCAAGTCTAGAGTCACTATGAAGCAGTGGTCTGGCAGAAGAGGAAGCACTGTCTGCAGGGTGAGCATCTTGAACTTGCTGACCTTGGCAAAGATATTCAGAAAGGATAGGTCCAACATGAGTCTCTATGGCAGCTCTTTTTTGGCGACCACAAAAATTCTGTAGTTGAAACCTTTCACTCTCTCAGAAGGAGGGACTGACTCTGTGACCCGTGAGACCAGCATGTCCTGGAGAATACAAAGGAATAATGAAGTCTGGTCCACTGGGTGGGTGGGAACCACCCTGAAGGATGGTGGATGTCCCTTCCACTGCCACCTCTAACGTCTGCCAACAATGTTGAGCAACTCTTTGTTGGAAACTACTGATGGCCAGCCCACTTTGTTGAGAGCTAACATTTGAGATGGGGCACCATGAGGAGTACTTGGGAAAGATGGGTACTGATCTGTGGAAGGGGATTATATTTCTTGGGAAAGGAACTCCCTCTTGTTAGGTTTGACATTATTGTCCTGTATTTTCTTTTTTTTTTTTTTTTTTTTTCTTTTGGTGCCCTGGATTTTGTTTGGCTGGGACTTCTGTTTGTTGGGCTGTTGAACATTATTCTACTTATTTGGGGGAACTTGGGAATTTGGAACATTTTAGACACTACTTGCATACATTTACCTCGGTCATCACAGTGTTTAAGGTTCTGATTAGATGGTGCACCAAACACTCAATAAGAATCAAGTGGAGCATTTATAATCTCATTTTTTTTAACTCTACAGAAAAGTTTTGGCTGTGCAATCAAGCATACCTCCTTACCACAACCATCATCACTGCATTTCTAGAAACAGTATTGGCCCCCTCCAAGGCAGTCTTTAAAGTGTGTTTAGACACCTGAAAAACATTGGAAACAATCTCTTTCACATAGTTTTTCCTGCACAGCAGGTAAAGATGCAGAGAACTCATCTAAACTATACACACACCTCAGCACAAACTTCCACATAAAACTTTCTGTCTCTTCCACATTTATGCATCATGTGGTACATCGGGCAATGAGCACCTTTCAGTGTTCATTGTTTCTGTAGCAGTTACATGTTTTATGGGCTCAGGTTGCTAGCCCAAGGCCTAACCATCCTTGGAGGGTGCACCACACACACTCACACACACACTCAGACACACACTCACATATATGGCCAATTTAGAGTGTCCAGTCCACCTACTGCATGTCTTTGGAAAGTTGGAGAAAACCAGAGCAGCAGCAGGAAACCCATGTGAATGCAGGGAGGATGTGCAGACTCTGCACAGAAGGCACCCCAGCTGATAATCATACAGGAGAGCGTCTTGCTATGAGGCAACAACATGAACTGCTACACCATTCCACAGAAAACACTGGTAGTTAAAACATTTTAAATGCTACCATGATGAACTGCATCAGCTTCTTTGCCTGAGATTCTAGCCTCTTGCTTAGTTTATCTTGAGGGAGTGGGTTTGAAGAAGACGCGGTATTTTTATTGTACAAGGTCTCAGGAGACATAGATGCAGGGTCCAGCAACAAGGCAGCTTGGAGTTCAGGCACGATAGAGCACACCTTGAATTTCTTAAACATTTTTTAGGTAGAGACTCATTCAGCAGATGAGAACTGCATTCTTTCTTAAAAACATCCTGCAATGCTGGGATAAATTGTTGGAAGGTCACCATATCCAGGATCTCATCCTCAAAAAGATCATATACCCTGTTGATCACAGTGAATATTGCTCCCAATTGAATACATCCCGAAATCTGAAAAGCATTTATGAAAAGAAAAACATCTGTTTGGGTTTCTAAACCTGTTTGTCCTCAGAGGAAACTGATTGGTCAGACACTGACACATCTGAAACCCCAGACTCTGGATCCCTTCAAAATCAGGATCTTTGAGTGGTTGACCAAGGGTGGGACTGTCAGCATTATTCATAACCCAGGCTTGCACCCCATAATCAACAGCCTAAATAATAGGTCTAGTCATACTCACCAGCTCTTTTGAAAATACAAAGACTGTTGCTCTGCAAACTTGTGGTCTCTCTTTTTGCTCTTTGCATACTAGTGGGGAGAATGGGGAGAGAAAAAAAAAAAGACTGGCAAAACAGATTCAGATGCAAACAACAACTTCTCCTGCACTTGACGAGTTTGGCTCTCCTATACCTGAACTAGGCAATAGGACATGTCTGACCCTCATGTCATGCACAGCTGTGGTCCAAACACCACACCAGGGGACAAGGAGGTAAAAGAAGCTGAGTGGTCCAACAGCCTGCCCATGGCAACTTCTGAGTCATAAGCCATGGTCTGAGCATATTTCTAGATATACTTATATGTTTTTAGGTGCACAGGGCATAGATAGTTTTTGGGGTACTGTATCTGAGTCCATCAAATCAAGATACAAAATCTAGCCAGAATAATGCCAAACAATGGCTGCATGGTCAGCCAGTAAAAACTAAACAAATCATCTTATCCTCCTTCTAAATAGAAATCTGAAGTCTATTTCTGAAGGGATAATATTCTGAACACTGCACTGAATAAAATGACAGTAGTTTCAGTAACATGATTCAAAGCTTAAAATATATGCAAAAAAAGTCACCCAACTTTTGTAAAAAACAAAGCTAGTTTTAGTCCTAAATGAATAGAAACAAAATAAAACAGTATTAGACAAGAAATAAAGCATACACTTATGAAAGAAATATTGTAAAAAATGTTTAATAAACAAACAAAATGGTGTCAAAAATGTTATTTAAATGTAAAAAACATTTAAAATGACATAATCCTGGTCATCTTATCTTCCTGCCTTTGGGCTCTCTTCCTCTTCTCCTCTTTTCCTTGGTAACCGCACCCCAATTTGTTAACAGTACTGGTGGCGGTGTGTGGGCGGTTTGTGTTAACCGGGCCGTACCCGAACATGAAAATTATGATCTCTCCATCAGTAATTTTTGGTTTGTTTTTTTATGGATGCCCTTCCTGCCCTTCCCTCCCCCCATATTCCCCTTGCTGGGGGCACACAAAGAAATGCACTGGCTTGTGCATCCCCAGTGGCTGGGTTGACATAATCCTGGTCAATCACCTCAAATAATCTTAGCCCAAAGGAAAAAAAACTGCAGTATCAGCAAGTTTTCCTCTCACAAAATCCAAATGAAGCTTTTAATCAACAACAAAAAAACAGACACATTTAACTCACGGCTCTGGAAGAATGAGGTAATGAGGGGAACTGCACTAAAATGGACTTAAAACAGAAACTAAGTAAAACATTCACAAATAGCCAAAAACACAACTGATGGGTTATAAAACTCCAAAAACCAACAATTGTTTGATGACCAAATGAAAGCAGCAACTTTTTAGAGCTGTGCAGTAAAATAAAAATAAAAATAAACAGGAAAATATTGACTTCTAAGGAAAAGTACTTCACACACTGTTTTATAACAACATAAGCTTAATGCCTCCAATTTTTGCGAATTTCATCAATTGTTTCCTGTCAGAATCTTTTGAAGACGTTGGCTGGAAAAAATGAGGAACAGTAATCATTCCCATTCTGACATTTCTCTGTAAAAGGATATGCAAATGGTAGCAACACTTCAGGAGTTATTTCTGAAAATAGATGGCTTTCAGGAGAACTTAGAAAATTTAAAATGGAACTCCTTAAAACAAACTGACATTTTTAAAAAATGTTCCAACAGCACCAGCTTAAAATATCTGACATTGAGAATGCTTTGATTGACATGGAGGGAAGATTAAATGAAGGAAAAACTCAAACAGAATATTTATTAAAACAAAACACCTAGCTGTTAAACAAAACAGACAACCTCAAAATAGAAGGAGATGCAAGTTAAGAATATTTGGATTGTCAAAAAAAAAACAGGAGATGACCTAGTGAATTTTTTTATCTTCTTTGATTCCAAAATGCCTGTGGTATCAAAAGAGCACATAGAGCTATAGGTAATAAGCCCATGCCTTCTACTTCAACAACTCCTCCAAAATCTATATTAAAAAAAATCCTTTATTTCATAGATAAAGACTTGATTCAAAAACAGTTTGGGAAAAAGCTCCATTAAAATATGATCAGAACAACATAAGATTTGATAACGATTATTCAGCTAAAACCTTAGAAATAAGGAAAAAATGCCGGTTAATACAAACAAAATGGGATCAAATCTCAAATAATTTTCTCTGTTTAAATTAAACTTCATCTATCAAAGGGTAATACAATTTTCAACAATTTAGAAGAAGCTTCTTTCACAAAGAACAATAATCTTTTACCATCTATTGAAGACATGGACTGGACATCCTCCACCTTAAAAAAGATCTCCTGAGAAGAACTCCTGGTCTGACACAAAGAAGAAGAAGAAACAAAAAAACACATATAACCTCAAACAACAACACAAAGACCATGAACTCCATCTCTCAGTAAAATGACTTTCTTCTTCCTTAACATTGTTAAATCAAATATCCGCCATAGATTGTGTATATATGTGTGTGTGTGTGTGTGTGTGTGTGTGTGTGTGTGTGTGTGTAGGTGTGTGTGGATTTACTTTCAAATTTCGAAATATCACAATGTCGAATTGCAAAATCTCAAGACTAGAAACTTGAAACTGCACAACACTAAAACTTTGACATATCAAGATTTACATTACCAAATAATACTATAACTAGCAAACAGAAATAGTTTATATAACCTTCTATCCCTTTAAATATTCTCAAAACTAATGCAACCAACATGGTACCCATTATGTACAACAGTCTATGAGCTGCAATAAACTTCTATGGGACTGAATTACCTAAAAATATAGGTAAGTGCTTTTTATTAAAACTCTAAGATATGACATAGAAAAGAAATGCAAAACTAAACAAACACTGCTACTGTAGCTATATATCTAATGTCTGCATAAATATCCTTATTGATTCAAAAACTTATTTCAAACATGTTGTTTTGTTTTACATTTTTACAGGGGGGGTTGCGCCCCCCACACCCCCTGCAAATTAAATATATCAACTCCGAGATCACACTACATTAAGTTAATGGGCAAATTCACCATTACGTACAGCTTCACATTCAATAGGATGAACTTCAATGTTTTCAAGTTTCAGTGTTGTGAACTTTCGAGTTTCTAGTCTTGAGATTTTGCAATTTGACATTTTGGTATTTCAAAATTTAAAAGTAGATCCACATATACAGTGGATTTATATAGATATGTATATATATATATATATATATATATATATATATATATATATATATATATATACTCTCATTAGAGAACTTAAACAATGCCATTCTTAACATACAGGTTGTTGTTTGACTTTCGGCTTTTTCCCGGTAAGGGGTCGCCACAGCGGAACTCCGGTCTGCTAATGATTGGCAGTAGATTTTTTTATGAAGCGCCAAGGTGCCAGCTCAACACCCAACCTTCAATGAAGGCACGCCCATTTATGCACGCATGTTTTTCGAACACTACCCAACTGCGGGGAGGACATGCAGACTCCACAGAGAAGGCACTCCCAAGCCAAGCCAAGAATAGAATGGGAGAACCTCTTGCTGTGAGGTAACAACGCTACCGCCATACCATCGCGGAATACTGTTTTAAATCTAATATATGTCTTATGACTCTCCTCTAAGTTTGATTTATAATATTTTTTTTTTCTTTCTTTATTTCTATTAATTGAATTCACTTAAGTACTAAGTGTTCAGTTACATTTAACTCAACTGTTGTTTTGGTACACGTTCTTTAAATGTGTGATACAAGTAAATAATTTATTTCATCTTATCTAAGTGCGTAACTATAAATGTATGCATGTGTGTACAATTCTCTGATAATAGACCTCTTAATGTGTTGGAAAGGGGAAATGGGCTTGGAGAGTGGTGTGAGTTGTTGGTTGTTGTTGCATCGGTAACCATTTCCTTTGTGGACAGTGAAATGCACTGGTTGTTTTCCCTTAGGAAATCATGCCTCAAAGGTATTTTCCTCGCAGCATTGGCAGTCTGCATTTGCTGTGCTTGGCGTGAGCTGATCTAATTAGTACTCTAATAAAAGTAAGCTTACCTCATTCAGTCTCATTTGATAGCAAGAGTGACTCAAAGTTTATTTACCTCATCACTTCCTGTACTTGTTTGTAAAGGTTGGTACCATCTTTCTTTCTCACTCAGGTATCAGTCATATAGCAGATTACTTCCAATATCATACAAGCATTCCATGCCTTAAACTGACAATTGTTAATAGTTCCATGGGCTCTGTTATGGCACTTATTTTATCATATCTGGTAGCACTTGTTGAAGTGTGTAGCACTTGTGGGATTGGCTTGCTAGCACTCATTTTTTGCTCTGGCTGGCATTACGTGGGTTATTTTCATGTGATGATCTTTGCTGTGGATTTGGTAAACCAAAGATGAATTGTTAAATCATTTCGGAAAGTGCTAAACATGCTTCTAGAGGTTTTTTTTTTAATCTTGTTTCTTTTCTGCCATAAAGGTGATTGCCACTTTACTTAAGTATTGACGTAATTACTGTTTGCTTACTTCATGTTTTCTGCCTTGGTGACATATTGCAAAGCTGAGCTTGGCAGTGGAGGGTTTGTGTTTCTCTCATCACCTGAGTACGTTGAGCATAGAATACATTGTTTTAAGCCATAACAGTGTCTCAAGGCAGGGAAAAATTGAAGAGTGGAAGAATTACATGCTTCATATCTGTTCTCATTCACAGTACTTTATTGTAGTGTTGACGAGGAGGAATTTAAATGTTTTAAAGTAAAGGGTCAGAGGGGAAAATGAAAGTGTAACAGAGAAATGGAAAATTAAATAAATAGAAGAGAATGTGAAAAAAAGGAAAAGACAGGAAATATAAAGGGAAATGTAATTAATGAACGAATAAAAGAGAGTGAGAGAGATGGACGGTCAAGTAGTCAAAGGAGAGAGGAAAATAAGAAATTAAATATATATATATATATATATATATATATATATATGTATACACACACACACACACACACACACACACACACACACACACACACACACACACACACACATATATATATCTTGGAGTTGATATATTTAAGTAGCAGGAGGTGTTGGGGGCGCAGGGGGGCTTGTCCCCCTGCATATAGTTGAAGAGTAATATGTTTCTGTATATACTTGTGCTGGAATACAGTAAGTTTTGGGATCCTGTGTGTTTTCAGTATTTTGAGTTTTCAGTATTTTGAACTTTCGAGATTTTGGTCTCAGGATTTTGGCCTTCAGGATTTTGGGCTTTCAGGATTCTGTAGCGCTTATATATATATATATATATATATATATATATATATATATATATATATATATATACACACACACACACACATATATATATATATATATATATATAAGTCCACTATGTAATCTCGAAATACTGAAATCCCAAAACCCAAGCACAACTCACAATTCCAAAAACACACAACCGCGAAATTCAAAATGCTGAAACTACTCTACACATACAGTATACACATAAACAAACACAAAACTCCCCCACAATTAAATAAATGCATCCACACTATAAATAAGCAGGGGGGCAAGCCACCCTGCACCCCCCATTTGGGGGGCTGTGCCCCCCCACACCCCCTACTTATATATTCTAACTCTGAGATCGCACAAACAGAAACACAAATGAAACTCACACACACACAGATCTTACAGTCCTTCACACACACACATTACAGTCACAACACACACTTACATACCCTAAAGCCCCTAACCAACACATTTACACACAAATTTACCTAAATTCAACAGATACATCCACACACTGCACTTATGTTTGCATATAGTTAGAAAATTAAAAGTGATTTAAAAGTGATTGGTATTTCTTCATTCATTTGGACTTCTAGATTTAATATAAGGGGACAAACATACATTAATAATCTCATCTCTCCTTCTCATACCCAAATTGATTCAATCTTTCTCATCAACTTCTACTCTTACCATCTTCTTATTGGAAGATGAATTCTTACAATTCATAGATCTCCATACCCTCCATATTATTAGATTTTTGCTGCAGAGTTCTATTAATCCTATTAATTATCTGTTATTTGATAAGATCTAGGCTTGTTAGATAGTGAACGATAGTCTAGTGGATCTTACATTTATTAGGCTAAGAATTTTGTGAATTCCATGTATTTAATATTATTATTCTTGTTGGTTTATTATATTTCCCTTTTCACTTTTTATCATTACTGCAATATTGCTTTTAACTCTGCAAAAAAAAACTTACAGGAGGTATAATTATACTATATTCAGTTAGACTGACTTATGTTGATGATTATACTGTTGTCTTAATATTTTATAGATGGACTTAACTATGTTAGCTTTGAATGTCAGTGGTTTAAATAATTCATGGACAAGATCTAACTTGATTCATCATTTAAAAGCAAACAAGGCTCTAGTTATATTCCTTCAAGAAACATAAGTATATAGATAATGCATGAAATCACACTAGTTATTCAGTTATGGTACAGTCCTCATTTAAAAGCAAGAGAAAAGGAGTGATGATTTTATGGAAAAAATACTATCTCACCACAAATCATTCATAACTATGAGGATCAAGATGGTGTCTTAACTCTCATTGTGAGGACCAAGATGGTCTCTTAACTCTCATTGTTATAAAACCTAGTCAGAGATTATTGACACTAGCAAGTGTGTATTAGTTTCCTGGGATGGGACAAAATTTAGCTAAAAAGCACATAGACATTATTCTTAATGAATATAAAGACACTTTAATAATAGGAGGTGAGTTCAATTCTTTACTAGACAATTCAGATTCTAGTAATGTAAGAAAAGTAACAATTACTTCAACTGTAAAACTGCTTACAAACTGGATTGAAAATCTTAACTTAAAATATATAGTCACTTTAACAGACTTCAGGGTATTACTCTTTACTCATTATTCCTATATTTATGGTGCACAAACTAAAATTGATAGAATACTAGTATACCAGAACATAATTTCAAAGAAATAGACATTCGGTGTCATATCATATCCTGTCCCTTTTCTGATCTCAATACCCTTATTCTAAAATTCCATACATTCTTCAAAAAATTACCTTATTTAACCAGAATACCTGCTTATATAACAACATTAAAAGAGTTCAAACCGTGGCTCTTTTCTGAATTGAATCTGTATTTAAAAACATGTAATAATGATGGAGTTAATATAGTTATGATCTGGGACTCTTTAAAAGCTTATATTTCTTGGTAAAATTTGAGTTTGGTATCAGTGGAAAACAAAAGAATGGGAATCAGAACTATCAGATATACACTCACAACTTCAAGGGGCTAAAGCTAGATATAAAATAAATACGTCTATAGTAAAAGTAATAGAAAATCTAAATAAGAGATACACAGATATAATATCACATAAAACATCCATAGCTTTGGAAAAATCAAACATAGCCTCTTATTCTATGTCTCCCAAACATATGCCCAATCTAACTAAAAGAGTCAAAATACAATCAAAAAGCAATGCCATCATAGAAATAAATATATTAATAACAAGAAATCATACACAGGCATTGGGGACAACCTTGATGTTTTCAGACATCATTACATATCTCTAAATCAAAAATCTGAAAATGAAGACATTGTCCCAAACTTAGATCTTGATTTGTCATTTTTTTAAAAAGATGCCCTCTGAACTAAAAGAAAATTTACACAAGGAGATTACTGGAAAAGAGGTCTGGGACAAAATCAAACAATTGAAACCTAATAAAGCACCACATACAAATGGACAAATAAAATAAATATATAAATTATTATAAATTATTTTTTACTATGAAAGTAGAGCTGTTACTCACTGGTATTTTCTGGTCGTTGCTTTATTTTGTGCTTCTACAGTAGTGGTGATATATAAATTATTCCCTCTGTCTGTTATCTCACTTTTCCATAAAACCCTTATGGAAGTTCATGCACATGAGATAATCCCCCTCATTGAAATATTCTTTAATCACACCCATACTAAAAAAAATAAAAACAAGTCCTTAACTCTGTTATTCATACAAACCCATAACATTTCTAAGCAATAATTATAAAAATGTCTTGTCTGTCCTTTCAGATAGATTAAAAACAATATTGCAAATAATAACTTTAGACCACTACTTAAACCAAACTGGATTTATATATCAACGGCAACTCATAACAATATTTTAAAATTGTTAAGCCTTATGTATTTTGTAAATAACAAAAATGAAGAACAAAAATTAAAAAAGCCTTGGATTCTTTAAAATTGACTTATTTATTTAAAGTTTTGGAATAATTTTATTTTCTTTTTCAATTTATTTCCCTTATTAAAAATATTTAGAAATATAACAAAGCTTACATTCAATTTGGTTTTCTTTTTCAGTATATTTTCCTTATTAAAATATTTAGAAATATAACAAAGCTTACATTAGATTAGGGCATTTCATATCTGAATCAATTTCCCTGACTAAGAGTACTAAACATGGTTGTCCACTTCCTTTTATTTTATTTGTTATCGCCATTGAAGTTCTAGCAATTTTAATTCAAAATAATGAAAGTATCAAAGGTATATATTTTTTTGGAAAATTATACTTCCAAAATTATGCTAGTTACCAATGATGTGCTACTAACACTTCACAACTTGAGATCAACTCTAAAAGGCTTAAATTTTTATCACAAAGCTATTTCAGTCATACTCAGGTCTACACTTTAATAATCTAAAATCCAAGTTTATAAAAAAAAGGAAATTACATACACACAAAAAAATTATAGGCAAACAAGTTATTTTCTTTGAGTATTTAGGAATAACTATAATGAATAATATTAAAGGAATAAGAACTACAAATTATAAAAAAAATTAAACATAATCTCAAGTCTAACTAATAAATGGAACAAAACTATAATATCCTTTAATGATATATTGCAATTAATAAAAAATAATATCTTTCCTAAATTATAATCTATAATACAAGCTTTAATCCTATGTCATGATAAGCCACTTACTAAAGACAGTAATAAACAATTACTAAATTTATATGGCTTCCAAACAAACCTTGGGTCACCCTGCATCATCATACTAAACTGTGGAATGTAGGAGGCATTAACTTTCCTGATGTTGATACCTATGTTAAAGCAACATTTTTTTAAAACTGCCCTAAATTTGATTGATTCTAACTATAACTCAAACTAGAAAACCTTACATTTCCACCTACTTAATACTAATGATGACTTAACAGGAAATAATAGCTGTATAAATCAAAGTAAATGCTTTATCTTTGTAACAACATACAATATAATTCTCCCTTCCTATCATCCTTTTCTTTTATGAACCACATCTTACATTCTTTCAGAAATATTATACTCAACAAAATAGACATGAAACTTTGGTTTGAGACTATCATTCCATTAGTATAATCAAATCTTTCTTTAATAAAGTTTCCATACTTAAACTTGACTTCTGGGAAATCAAAGGCTTTTATTTCTGGTATCAATATTTTAAAGATCTAAAAGTAAAAGATCTTCAACACCTTATAAATGGTTATGATTTGGATCCTCAACATTAGCTACTTTTACAAAATACTAAAATACAAACTCAAGACAAATGTTTATTTCTTGCATATTCATGTCATAAAGAAAACCCTAATCAAATGCAACTTTTCTATGATATATTATACAACAAATCTAAGGTAGAAAAACTTACTCTAAATTATATAAAATTCTGATAGAGTACGAACACTAATGAAAAAATTGGAAATATATAACATTGGATCATAACTCTTTACTTAATCAAGAGCAGAAATCCCAAATATTAACTTCTATTAAAAATACATCTTGGTCTCAACACTGGCATATATTTACTTGGAAATTTTTATGCACCTCTTTCTTAACTCCAAATAGAATGGCCAAAATAAATAAAAAGCACAATTAAATGTTGGAGGTGTACCAAGATTTGTAATGCAGATCGGATGCATACATTTTTGACTGTCCTTCTCTGAAGCATTTTTGGAATTCCATAGATTTCATGAAAGCTTTATGGTCTGATTCTTTTTCTTTAACTAGGTTTTTAGTTCTATTTAATATAAATGGTAACCACAAGTTATATAATTGAGAATCTCCATCTACTCTGGAACATTCTGGCAGCGGCAAGGAAAAGGATTACTAAGCATTGGAAATCAATTTCCCCACCAGCCTTTGAAAACATTTTATCTTCCTTAAAAGAAGTAGCCTTAACTAAAACTGAAATAAAGGAAAAATAGGTTAGTTCAGTCATACTCAGGTCTACACTTTAATAATCTAAAATTCCAAGAATCCTTAAACAAAAGTATTATCTCTAATTGATTTATTTCAGCAAAATTCCCCCTCTTGAATTTGTTTCCCAAAATATTTACTGTTTATATAAAAAGAATTTATGTACTAACCATAACGTTCCATCTGTGTTGTCTATTTTCATTCTTCCTCAATAGTTGGGTTCAGATCCCACCATCAGGTCTGACTCAGCCATTACTATAGCTCATGGTAACCATAAAGCTCTTGTGCTTCTCCCTTACCCATAATGCACCAACCCCTAACATACCTCAGATCTTGTTTACTAGATTAGGATAAGTAAGAAATATTATTATCAATTTCTGGTTATGAAAGCCATTATCTGGAGCTCAATGAAAAGACCAGAAGTGTCCTTATAAACTCTTGTTCTTCCAGAAATCATCTGTTAAATGGTTGGGGATTGGTGGGAGGGGAGATGAGAATGAATGAAAATGGACAACATTGATGGAACATTATGGTGAGTACATAACTTCTTTATCTGATGTCAATTTTCATTCATTCCTCAACAGTTGGGACAGAGACCCCAGTTACCTGAAATCCCAGGTGGACTCTAAGGAACGATATTCCTAAGCATGGTTGAGCCAAAGGCTGCTCTTCCCCTTGAGACTATATCTAGTTTGTAATGAGTAATAAAGGTATAAGGATTAGCCCAAGTTGCAGCTGCACATATGTTGTCCATGTAATACCTAGATAAAAACACTGATGAAGTTGCCATGGATCTAGCTGAGTGAGCTCTTAAAGGTTTTGTTAATGAGATACCCAATTTATTGTAGGCAAACAATATACAGTCAATAAGCCATCTTGCCAAAGTTACTTTTGTAACTGATTTACCTAATTTGGAATCTGCAAAGGACACAAATAGTTGGTTAGATTTTCTAACTTCTATTGTCCTATGTAAATGTCACTGTCTATGAAAATCTAAAAAGAGCAACATGCATTCTTCCTTGTTTTCAAATTTTGGAAAACAGACAGGCAGATTAATGATCTGATTGATGTTGGATTCTGACACCACCTTAGGAAGGAAAGAAGGATTGGTTCATAATGTTACTCTATCCCTATGAAAAATTAAATAGGGAGGTTTAGAAGACAATGCTTGAGGTTCAGAAATTCTACTAGCAGAGGTAATGGCCACTTGAAAGATAGTTTTTCAGGTCAGAAATTTAAGATCGCATTTTGCTGCTGGTTCAAAGGAGAATGAATTAAGGCCTGCAGTATCAATTTGAAGTCCCATTGTGCAGTAGGGTCTTTATAAGGTTGTCTCAATAGAAATGTGCCTCTCAAAAAGGATTTACAAAGTTTAGATGAAGCCAAAGAAGAATTCTCAAATGCCATATGGAAGTTAGAGATTGCCACCAACTGAACTCTAATTGTTGAGGAGCTAGTTCCAATTTGAAAATTGTTGCCACAAAAATCAAGGACACTTTATACTGGGGATTAAAAAGGGTCAGTATGTTTCTGATGCACCCTAAAAAACAAACCTCTTCCATTTACTTCTGTAAAGTTTCCTCTTAGAAGCTTTATGGGAAAATAGAAGTAAATGACGGACAGGGGAAAAGAGCATAGGTTGTCTAGCTATTAAAGGAAGTGGAGAAACCACCCTCATAGCTTTAGGTTTGAGATATACAGATGAATCACACCCATTGGGTGAGACAAGAGGTCTGGAATCAGATTCAGAATCCAAGGTTTTAAAGCAGATGAGATCAAAGAAAGGGGAACCAAATCTGTTCAGGCCAGTAAGGTGCAATGAGGATGACTCTGCTCTTCAACCTGTCAGCTTTCTGTAGAAATTTGGGGATCAAGGGAGTCAGGTATAAACAAAGAGGTGGCTGGGGCTAATCATGGAGCAGAGCATCCCTCAGTGACCCCCAGTGGGGGGACCAGGACAAAGAAGCTGCTGCACTTGTTGTTTAGGGGAGATGCAAAAATATCTCAGCAAGGCTGGCCTCATTGATGGGAAATCTTTTCTGCCACTTTCTTGTTGAGAGGCCACTCCTGAGGTCGTAGAATGGACCTGGTCAGATTTTCTGCTATCAAGTTGGACCTTCCTGTGATGTGCATTGCTATCACAAAGCAGTTGGAAAAGACTGCCCATTGCCACACTATGAGGGCTTCTTGGAGCAAGGGGTAAGATCTGGTTCCTCCTTGTTTGCTTATGTACCAGACTAAGGATATATTGTCTGTCTGAATTGCAATTGTCCCTGAAGGGAGAGAGTCTTGGAATACTTGCAATGCTAAGAGCACTGCTCTCATTTATAGGACATTGATATATGTGTTAGGCGTTTTAGGGGACCATGTACCTTGGACTGTTTTTCCCCAGGAAATGCCCCCCACCCAATCTGGGATGCATCTATAGTCACTATGGCCATGGGCTGAGGGAGAATGAAAGGACAGCCTTGATCTGATCGAATCCACCACAAAAGATACTTTTTGCATGCTTGAGTGATTCTTTATTTGGACTGATGTGTTGATAAAGAATCGGCCATTGAGTTGCTAGCATACATTGAAGAATCCTCATGTGGAACCTTGCCAGAGGAACTAAAATTTATTTATTTTATTTATTTTTTTTTTATATTTATTTAACATTTGTTTACCTGGAAGGTCTGACAGGGGCATAGCCCATTTTCAGGGGAGGCCCGGGGGAAAAAGCTCCAGATGCATGTCTTTCAAAAATTATGGCCACTGGCATTGATCGTAGGGCTTGTAGAATCAGTCATGCTGAAATTGCTGTACTGTGAATTATCTTCTTGACCCGGAATCTGATATTCCATACCCTTGCAAGAGGAAGAGAAGCTGTTACTGATACCATGTTGAAAACTGTTCCTATAAACTCCAGTATCTGAGCAGGTTCTTACTGAGATTTACATTGTTGCCCCTATGAGTAGATACTTAGTGAGAGCAATAATGAGCCAGTCATCTTGATACAGAAATACCCAGAATCCCTGCCATCTCAAGTGAGCTGCTACCACTGCCATGCATTTGTTGAATACCCTGGAGGCTGTGGTGAGACCAAAGGGCAGGGCTCTGAATTGGTAATGACTGACTTATAGCCAGAAATGTATGTACCTTCTGGCCTGTCTATTCAATTTTATGTGATAGTATGTGTCTTGAAGGTCTATCGAGCACATCCAGCCATCCTTGCCGCCCAAAAAGGGCAAAATGGACTGAACTGTGACCATCCAAAACTTTTTATGCTGAACTGATTTGTTCAAATTGCTGAGATCAATACCTGGTCTCCAGTCCCCTGTTTCCATTGTCACTAAAAATAATCTTTAGTAAGTTCCGAATTCTATCTGGTCTGGTGGGACCTCTTAGATGACTCTTTTTTTCTAGCAGCTTTTGTATTTCTAGTGCTGCTGTTTTCCTCTTATAGGGTCGAACATTGGGAAACTTGCTTGACGATGGAGATGAAAGGGAAAAGGGAATTATATAACCTCTGGAAATAATGATATGCACCTTCAAATCTTCTGTGATGTCAAGCGAGGCTCTCTGGTGCAGAGATAAATGACCCTCATTTGCTTCCTAAGGGGGATAATCGAGGCTCCTTTCAGGAGCACTGGTAGGGTCTGCCAGAGAAAGAATCTCTGGACCCATGGTTTTGCAGACCCCCTCTGCCATGTTGGCAGTGTCTTCCATTTGAGTCCCCCTCTACCTCTGAGAGAACTGTCTCCATGTGGATCTTGGAAAAGACCCTGGGATTTTTTGAACCACATTTTCTGCCTCCCCCCCCCTGTTGGTTCCTACAGAAGATCCTTAGAGGGGTTGAAGAATGTACTCCTATTGCAGAAAGGGTCTTACCATCATGCTCACACCTGTGGAGTGTGTTCTTCACATTAGGGACAAATAAGGAGGTTCTGTCAAAAGAAGCATTGACAGAAGATGACTTGAAGGGCTCCACAAAGTCACACAAGTGCATCCAGGCATGTCTTCTAATGGAAATGTCTGACCCTGCTGCCCTTGAGGTACCCTCAGATGCATGAGATATAAGCCTCATGGACAATTTTGAGATGGACTGAAGGGTTGACAACTGTGAGGCCACAGAAGCCTGAGTCTCAGCAGTAGTGGTTCCCAGAAACAGAGTTTGACAGTTCCTTAATCAAGTCCCTATTAAGTCTTTTAAAGTATGTCAAGTAGTTCAGTGATCTAAGGGCAAAGTTTGCTGAAGCATACACATGCTTTCCAGACCCATCGAAAGCCCCAGACTCCCTGTTATGGGGATGGACAGTGGAACTCTGCTCCGCAAGTTCCTTCTTAGTGGCCTCCGCCACGACCATAGCATCCATAGGTACTCCCTTACTTCAAAACTCCCTCCCTTCTTGCAGGTGGTGCCAGAATCTGATCTACTCTCTTGAGGATAGGTTCAACCAATTCAGGATCCTTCCACACCCACTTAGAGATTAAATTAATGAGCTCATCAGTACCCAGGAGGTAGATGGGCCTGAACCAAATGCCTCCAGAAATACCGATTTCTCTGGAGAAGGAGTGTCAGAGGGGAATCTAAGTGCCTCCTTTTGCACTTACTCTTCTGGGGTACTTCTTTTGTGGGATGCTTTGGAGAAGTATCAGAAAAAATGGTGATACTCTGCGGAGTAGCCTGGAGAGTTTGGGTTGGCTGTTCCTGTGGAACTGAATATTGAGGCCCAAGGTGCAGAGACACATAAGATTCTGAAGGGACGCCAAGGGGGAGAGCACATCCATCCTGCAGAAGCAGAGAAAACTCTCTTCACCACCTCAAACGCAGAATGTTCCAGGGAGAAGGAAGCCAGTGAAGCTGAGAAGTCACACTTCTGCCCCATAGGCTCCATCTGCCCTGAAGGCATTCCATCCAAGGCAGAGGTTGGAGCTGAGCTGTCCAATGATGAGGCTCCAGGGCGCAGAAACAGCTCTGACAACTTCGGAGTCAACTCCAACACCCTGGATCCATTGGGGACACTACAGCTCTGAGAGTCATATGGCTCCAAACTCGTCAGAGCCAGAGGACTCAGAGAAATCCTCATAGATGAGGATAAAAATGTCCTTGGATCCAACCCAGATGGTCTCAGCAAACTTGGATCCAAGGGCTTTGAAATGGACTGCTGGATTGGTGAAGGACCCAATAGCAGAAGAGTAAAGCAAACCAAAGCTTCTTGACCTAAATGGGAAGGAGCTAAGAGAACACCCATCTGTATCTGCACTGAGAGAAATCTCCTCATCACCCTATCCACATTGGCTTTGTTAAGACTCCTGGAAGAATGAAAGGAGTGTATAGAAGGAGATTTTGAATTCCATACTTCCAAAAAATGGAGATGGGACCCTAGACAGCACTAGGTCAATGGTTGGTGAATATAGAGTTTTTGGAAGAAGCTTTGTATCTGATATACTCGGATACAAAGTAATTCTTGGAGATTTGTAAGCTGGTTTGGAGACAGAAGCTTTCAGATCTATCTTTTGTTTCTTTTTAGGAGGCTCTGTCAATGACAGAGTGGAAGATCCATATGGTCCCTGGGACTTTTTTGAAGTCCCCTTAGATATGGTTTTAGAGGATAGAGTCCCAGTAATAGCTTCCGAAAAGGCAGAAGGTAAGAAGCCTTTTAAAATCAACTTTTTTTTTATGATCCATAATAGTTCCCGGGTTAAAATTCTTACAAATAGAACAGTCTCCGGTTAAATGCTCTGGGCTTAGGCAATACGGATTCACTTTCTAATCTCAAAATACTGAAATATCAAATTTCAGTATCTCGAGACTATAAAACCGAAAAATGAAAAACCCAAAACTTTAAAACCGAGAACTTTCAAACCACGAACGTAACACAAACAAAACACTACACCACACAAACACAAATACTCCTACCTGCCGACACTACAAAAAAACAAACCAACACACACATACACAGCAAAACTAACACACACACAAACAATCTTGTTAAAAGGAGGGGGGCACGCCTACCTGTATCCCAAATGTGGGGGGCTGTGCCCCCACACCCCCCGTACTTATATATACTAACTCTGAGGTCACACTAAACACACAAACACATAAAACTCACCACTACACACACTCACACATGCTAAAGTCCCTACCCAATACCTTACAAAAACACCACTTACCTCAAACTCCAGCTAAATCCACAAACCACACTGCATGTCACGTACGCGAACACATAATGGCAAATGTGACATTTCCACATTCGCTATTATGCAGTTTCGCGTAACTGCACTTTTGACTTTATAGTCTCGAAATATTGAAATTCGACATATCAGTATTTCGAGATTATAAAGTGCAACCGGCAATACACATATAAATTATGTGGGTCTGAGAGAGGAAGCTTATGACCACATTTTTGACATTTTTTTAAACCCTAAAGGGCCTTTTTCAGACATTTTTAAATATATATATAAAGAAATATACAAAGACAGAAAGAGTTTTTTCTAATTAAAGACTAGGAAAATAAGGGCAAGTGAGGAAAAATACCAGCAGTGGTATGTGAGAGCATACTGAAAAGTATAAAAAAGGTTAAATAGAAAAAAGGGTAATTAAACACTAAAATACCAACATTGGCATATATAAGGGATACACTAAGTGTAAGAAGACTGTATAGGGATGGAAAAAAGCCAAGAAAATTCACTTATCTGAAAATAAGCTTGAGAGCTCAGATGACCGCATCTATTTCATGAAAGCAGCAAACAAGATATGAGGTATCTTATGGGTTGGTGCATTATGGGTAAGGGAGAAGCTCAAAAGCTTTATGGTTACCACAAGGTATAGTAATGGCCGAGGTGGATCCGAACGATAGGATCTGAACCCAACTGTTGAGGAATGAATGAAAATTGACAACATCAACTCATACATTACTACCTACTATACAGAACTTTACTCTCAGGAGTACCACAATTTATTTTAGTTAATATCTCACAGACATGTTGCATATATTGTATATATGTTTTTCCATTGTTTAAAAATAAAAAAAAATTGAAGAAAAAAAAAAGAAACCAACAATTAGCTAAAAAATAAGCAGGGTAAGTTTTATACTGTGCAGGCAAACAAAACAAACAAACAAAAAAAAAAAACAAGCATATATAACATTTCCAATCAGAAAAAAAAACAGTCAAGCAGCAGAATACACTATTATAGCATTTGATAGAAAAAGCAGAGGGAGGAAACATAACCCCAAGGGGTTTCTTATCTGACCTCAGAAGCTGAAGACATCCAGCGTAAGGGGCAATATACAAAGAAAGCCTTCTCTTACTGTGGCACTGGACAACTGAAATGGTCTTGTCTGTGGGTCTGCAAGATAGTCCCTGTACTGCCTGGTGATTGGTCCATCTCAGCTACAGACAGGCAATGGGACGGAGTCTGGGTTTTAATAGAATGCTAGAGGAAGGTAGCAGGGCACTACTAACCAAATGGCAGTAAGGCAGTGTGTTTGTTGAACATCATTTATAAATCCTTCTTCAGCAATGTAGAAAACTAAGGAAAAAGTTATGTACTCAACTTAATATTCCACCCGTGTTGTCATTTTTATTCCTTCTCAACTGTTGGGTTCAGATCCAACCTTCAGATCCAACTTGGCTGCTTCTTCCAGCTCGTGGAACACTGAAACTCTCGAGCTCCTCACTTACCCATAATGCCCTAGTCACCTAACATACCTCAGATCTTGTTTGCTGCCCCTTAAAATTGTAAGCATTAGGAAATGATAAAATAATATAATTTGGGACTCAAACAAAGAAACAGTGCACCTCCAACATCTTTCGATCCTTCCAAGCATGAAACTAGGATGGGGTTGGAGGGAGGGAAGTTGAGGAAGAATGAAAATTGACAGCACAGATGGAACGTTATGGTGAGGACATAACTTTTTTATCTGATGCTGTCATTTTCATTCATTCCTCAACTGTTGGGACAGAGTAGCCAGTTACCTAATTCCTGGGGGGGACTGTAAGGAAGGATATTTCCAAGCACCGCTGAGCCAAAAGCTGCTCTTCCCCTAGAGACCAGATCCAATTTGTAATGTGCAATATAAGTATGAAGATTAGCCCAGGTTGCAGCTGCGCAAATATCATCCAATAAAGCTCTAGATAAAAATGCTGAAGACGTTGCCATAGACCTGGTGGAATGTGCTTTTGGTGGGTTTTGTAAAGACAAACCCAATTTTTCGTTAACAAAGGTAATACAATCAGTTAACCATTTGACTAAAGTCACTTTGGAAACAGTTTTGCCTAATTTTGATTCTCAATTTTAGTTCTGATTTAGGAATATGAATTACTGAGAGCATGTAATGCTGCCTTTAAGGCTGGAGAAAGAGAGGCTTTGAAAAAGACCAGGGCTAACCTGAACAAAGGTGTGAGAGTAGCAAAACAGACCTATAGTCTAAAAATACAGACACACCTCTCTGACCAGAAAGATCCCAGAAAGCTGTGAAGAGGGATCCAAACCATCACAGAGTATATGCCACCATCCACACGATGTGATGATAACCCAGGCTTTTTAAACAAGCTAAAAATCAATTTCAGCAGATTTGAGGAATCAAATAGAACATCACCAGAGAGGCAACCCACAAATGATGATGCCACATTGCTATACCTCAACCTGGAAGAAGTATGGAAGAACCTATGTAGGGTTCATCCAGGCAAAGCAGCTGGTCTGGATAGGATCCTGGGGTAGCTACTTAAAAACTGTGCTGATCAGCTGGCTCCAGTCTTTACAGACATTTTCAATATATTTCTCAGTCAGGAAAAACTGCCCAAATGCTTTAAGACTGCTGACATCATCCCTCTGCCCAATAAATCATCTCCAGCATCATTAAATGATTACTGGCCAATTGCACTTACCTCAGTTGTGATGAAGTGTTTCAAAAAATGCTGAAGGATCATATAACATCCTGCCTGCCTGCTGCATTTGATCCTTTACAATCTGCGTACAGGCCAAATCATTCTACTGCAGATGCTATAGCCTTAACACTTCATCACACCTTGGACCACCTGGAAAATAAGGACTGTTATCTACGCATGCTGTTTATAGACTTCAGTTTGGCCTTAAACATGGTAATTCCACAACAACTGCTGTCTAAGCTGAGTAAACTGGGCGTAGAAAACATAATATGCAACTGGATCCTCAACCTCTTAACTGAAAGGCCACAAATAGTTTGAGATGGAAAGCATTACTCAAACAGCATCACCCTAAACACAGGAGTCCCACAAGGTTGCATACTCAGTCCACTTCTTTTCACACTTCTAACACATGACTGCACAGCTATGCACCAGTCAAATAGAATTATTAGATTTGCAGACCAAACCACAGTAACTGGCTTATCAAGAAGGAAGATGATGGGGGCCTACAGGGAAGAAGTAAACCAGCTCATTCTTTGGTGCACTGACAACAACTTAGCAGCAAATATTGGGAAAACTAAGGAAATCATCAGTTTTAGGAAGAAGAAAAAAGCTACACACCGCTATCATCATCAATGGTGCCACAGTGGAGAGAGTAAATAGTACCAAATTCCTAGGGGTATATATCTTGCAAGACATAAGTTGGGGCACAAACACTTCCTACCTTATAAAGAGAGCCCAACAACACTTCCACTTCTTTAGGAGACTTCATACAGCTAACCTCCCCCCACAGGTCCTACTCACCTTCTACAGAGCCATGATTGAGAATGTCCTGACAAACATCATTGTCTGGTACAGAAATTGCTCTCAAGCTGATTGGAAAGCACTGGATAAGATTGTTAAACAGGCCACAAAAATCATTGACTCCAACCTTCAATCCCTACAGGACATATATTCAAGCAGATGCTATGGCAGAGTCCAAAAACTATTAAGCGATATACACCATCCAGCTCATGGACTGTTCAAACTCCTGCCAGAAAGGAAGTGCTACAGAAGCATTAGATGCAGGACATCTGGATTCCATAACAGCCTCTTCCCTCATGCTATCAGACTGCTGAATAACAAACCCATAGCTTAATGCACTACATGGGTAAAATATTATTTGTGTGCAATATGTCATTGCCGTTTAAATAAACACTCTGAATAGCTCACTTCATACATCTTTATCTGCACTAGGAAAACGGTGAACTGTAAGTTTATGGTATATATTGGTGGTGGATAAGTTTACACATGTGCCTCTCTTATTTATTATAGTACTGTTTTTTGCATATCTTTATATTTCTACTGAGTCTGTTCCTGTTGTTGTATTTGTTGTGTTTCTGATATAAATAGAACTTTCACATTTGTTTTACTTTATTTACTATTTTGTATCTGTTTTTTAATTGTTTTTATTTTTATTTAATTTAATTTAAATTCTTTATTAATTTAATCTATGTTCCTTCTGTAAGTGTGTTCATGAGCCTGAGTATCGAAATTTTATGCAGTGATACTCACTTTTTCCTCTGTGTTGATCTGTATGACAATAAAATTTACTGACTTTGACTTTGAAAACGGGATAAAAAATTATTCTGATTTCCTCAAATTCTAGGTTCTATGTAGATAAAACTGTAATTGTCTAACTTCCAAAAGGTGTAACATATACTCTCCTTTGAGAAATTTGGAAAGAAGACTGGAAGGTTGATAACTTGATTAATATTGTATTCTGACACCACCTTAGGAAGAAATGAAGGATTGGTTCATAAGGATACTCTATCTTTATGAAAAATCAAAGAAGGAGGTTTGGATGACAGGGCCTGTAATTCTGATTCTAGCAGAGGTAATGGCCACTAAAAAGATAGTTTCCCAAGTCAAGAATTTTAGTTCACACTTAGCTGATGGTTCAAATGAGGATTGTGTTAAAGTTTGCAATACAATGCTCAAATTCCAAGGAGAAATGGAATCTTTTAATGGGGGGGGGGTCTAAGTAGAAAAGTTCCCATTAGAAATACTTTACAAAGTTTGAAGAAAGCTAAAGATCATTAATCCTATATGAAAATTGGAAATGGCAGATAGTTGTAGTTTTACAGTAGAAGAGCTAGCACCTTCATTGTAAATTGTAGCTAAAAATTCAAGAACTTTAGCAAGTGATGCTAAAAGGGATCTAGATCCCTTTGCTGCACCCAAATGACAAATTATTTCCATTTACTTCTGTAAAGTTTCCTAGTGGAAGCTTTGTGGGATGATAAAAGGATGTGACAGACAGGGGAGGACAGCCTGGGCTGTCTAGTGATCAACCGAAGTGGAGAAACCATGTGGTCAGTTTTAGGCCTGGACTGTCTGGATGAATCATGTATGCTGGGTGAGACAGTAGGTCTGGAGTTGGAGCTAGAATCCATGGTGGATGAAGTAGAAGAGGCCAAAAAAAGGGAAACCAAATCTGATGAGGCCAGTAAGGGACAATGAGGATACTTGTGCTTTCATCAAAATGCTTTCTGAAGAAATTTGGGGATTAGAGGTAATGGGGGGTAGGCATAAAGGCGACCAGGGCCAATAATGAAGTAGAGCTTCTCTTAGTGACTCCCCTGGTGAGGGGATCAGGGTAAAGAACCTGCTGCATTTGTTGTTGAGGGGGAGATGCAAAGGGGATGTAGCATGGCCATCCCCACTGATGGAAAATCCTGTCTGAAACCGTCATATTGAGGACCATTCATAAGGCAATACAATAGACCTGCTTAACTTGTCTGCAATCATGTTGGATTTCTCAGAATGTGCATTGCTGGTAGAAATTGATGGGATGAGATTGCCCCATTACCATACTCTCATAACTTCTTGACAAAGGGGATAAGATTTAGCTTCCCCCTTGTTTGTTGATGTACCAGACCACTGACATATTATCCATCTGGATTGCAGTAGTCCTGGTGGGGAGAGTGCCTTGGAAGGCCTGCAACACTAGGAGGACAGCTCTCATTCCCAGGACATTAATATGCATGTTGGCCTCTTCCGGGGACCATGTGAGTTGGATTTTCTTTCCCAAGAAGTGCCCTCCCACCCAATCTGGGAGGCGTTCATGGTCACTATGGTCTTGGGTTTGGGGAGAACAAAGGGATGACCTTCTTGTACTTGGCTGAAGTATATCCACTATAGAAGGTAAGTTTTGTAAGCCTTTGTTACTTTTGATCTGAGTAGATAATGGTTGATGGAGAATGGACCATTGAGTTGCCAGTGTCCACGGAAGAATCCTCATATGGTACCTTGCCAACGATACCAAAATGATTGCTGCTAACACGGATCCCAATGATTGGAGGATCAGTTGAGCAGAAAGAAAGAAAAGAACTTTGAATGATCTTGCTGACCTGGAACTGGATACTTTGAACTCTTGAAAGAGGAAGAGAGGCTATTTGAGTGACCGTATTGAGCAAGGCACCAATGATTTAATAATATCTGTGTTGGTTCAAGATGAGATTTATTGTGACTCATTGAAATCCCCAGGTGGGAGCACAACTGAAGTAAGTAGTCTCAAGCTAGTTTCAGATAATGTCTGGGTGGAGTAGTTATGAGCCAGTCATCTAGCTATGGAAATGCCCAGAATCCCAGTAGTCTCAAGTGAGCTGCTACTACTGCCATGCACTTGGTGAACACCCTGGGGAATGTGGTGAGGCCAAAGGGCAGAGCTCTGTATTGGTAATGACTGGCTCCCATCTGGAAGTGTAGATATCTTCTGGACTTCTTGCATGACTCTTTTTCCTAGTAGCTTACTTCTAGTGTTTCTGCTTCCCTCTGATTGGGTGGATTATCAGGGATCAGAGGCTCACTGTTTTAACACAGCTCCACAGCGTTAGGCAGCCAGTCACTGCTCTGCTGTATGCATCTGTGCAACCCAAGGAATCCATTGTATTCTGCTAACCATAAGTACAATTTTATACTGTATTTTGCTATATTGATGATATTTTAAAATTGTTCTTTATGATTTATTGCACTTTTTGTCTGCTGTAGCATAGCCTAGATTCAGACATGCTGAATTTGGTTCTGTTTGTTAAATTGAGCACTAAACCAGGGGTATCTTTTGTTGGAGATGGCGCCCCTGCAACCCTTATGGGAGGAGAGTGCAGTTAGGACTCATCTGATTGAAGGCTGCTGGTACAAGGCTCAATTTTGAGATTTTTTTATTGATTAAATTGTTTAATTCAATTTGCTCACTGTTGCTACATAAGCCCTAAATTTGCACAGGTTTGTGCTTGTTTTAACACAGCTCCAGAGAGTTAGGTGACTAGCCACTGTTCTGCTGTATTCATCTGTTTACATGTAGCACACATCCATGCACCATTGCGCACTACCTCACAGTGGTGGTAACCACTGGCGGTTATAGATGCAATTAGTAGATAACTTTTCCCTTTGCAGCTGCTTGTGATTCAACCGAGAAGTCCTTAAATTGTACTTATCTGCTCAAAGAGCACCTCAGCTGTGCTTTTGTCCCTTAAACAGTACTAAAACCACCAAATCTCAATAGTCTCATGCCATTTACATAACCCTCTCTAATATAGACCTGTTATAGAGCACCTCATTAATACAGACTCTGTTTAGAGCACCCAGTTATACCACATCCTTCCATTTTCTCATTCCACTGTGAAAATAGGATTTAACCTAATATTATGGATCTTCATTTTCCCTACCAGCCTGATTGATATGTGTATCCTGAGGCAGTGTAGCAACTGCCTCATGTACACCCACAATTCTCTATTCCTAAATCACCCGAGTACAATTTGTAAGAGATGCATCCACACTAAGAATCTGGAATCATTGCTCTTTCGTGCACAGAGCAGTATCACTGAATAGATTGTCAGCTCACATACTACACCTCCTATGCAAA
This sequence comes from Protopterus annectens, assembly GCF_019279795.1. Taxonomy (NCBI): domain Eukaryota; kingdom Metazoa; phylum Chordata; order Ceratodontiformes; family Protopteridae; genus Protopterus; species Protopterus annectens. Next base: position 1,209,920,742 of record NC_056747.1, on the reverse strand, counting down.
CCATGCACTCAACAAATAAACCATCATACACAGAGGTACTCACCAGAAACCTACATAAACACCAGAGACCGTCCAAACACAAACATGCTACACCTAATACAGCATCTACAGTGCTCAATACACATAAAAACACAAGCACCAATGTCTCATCATATAAGGCTCTAAGGCAAAGTACATCTAAATCAAATTTTTTAGTCATAGGTGACTCCATTCTGTAAGACACAGATGTCACACTCACCAGGAGAAGGTTACGGTTAGCTGTCTATCGGGTGCCAGGATCTGTCAGATCACACATGCACTCAAGTTTCTCAACAACAAGTACCATTATGACTCAGTCATAGTCTATGTTGGTGTGAATGACTTGAAACATACCTCACTTGACTATATAAAGACAGACATGATTGAGCTCTATGAATGTGTCCCAGGCAGGTATGTCCCTAGCCTTGAGAAGCATTCTACCCCCACCTAGAATGATATCACAATATAAACAAAAAAATGATCGGCTTCAACAATTGGCTTAGTTTCCAGGTGTCATTCTAAGGGATCCAGTTCCTGTCAACCTGGGATGACATGGTTGATAGACCATGCTGCTTTGCCAGAGATGGTCTTCGCCTGTCACCACTAGGATTTCAGTTACTGGGTAAGTTACTTGCCTCACCCTTAGTGCCTTTTTTAGGCAAGGTCTCAAGAACAACATTTCTGACATGAAAATTTCACTCACAAATAAATTAAAGGTTATGCTGCTAAAAGCTAGGAGTTTAAAGCAGAAACTGCACTCTCTGTAAACATTCCTCTCCCTGGAGGATGTTGACATATGTGCAGTCACAGAAACTTAGTTCAGGACTGCAGAGAGTACCCCAGCCTTGCAAGGGTACAATGCCTTCCATACTTTTAGACCACAAAATGAACACGTGAGAACCAAAGAGGAGGAGTATCTGTCTTCATCAAAGATAAATACACCTCTAGACTAGTTAGACAGGAAATCTCCATGAAGTTACTTCAAGTTCAACTAACTGTGAGTAAGACCCCCCTTCAAGTCATTGTTAGCCAAAGACCCCTTCAATGAATCAAGATACCCACACTGCTTATTTGGATCTACTTGAGTCAATCAAATTATAACCAAACTCTGTAGTCATGGGCAGTTTTAACTATGGGAAAACTATATGGGTACCAACATGCTCACACAAAGGTTCCTGGAATTTATTAACGCTATTGCCCTGAAACAAATAGTATGCAGCCCCACAAGGGGTTCAAATATTCCTGACCTGGTCCTCACCAACATGGGTTGCACCACCACAAGTATAGGATCCTCACTACTTAAATCTGATCACAAGTCAGTCACATTTGAATTAGCTATAATACCTGAACCCCTCTTAGGTGAAATTAGGTTACAAAATTTCACCAAAGCTATTTATATCCTCCTAAGGGATGGCATAAATAATTTCCAAGCTCCTGTTCTCACAGATGGCATTGACAACTATACTAAGGTATACATAAATGCCCTGTACAAACACTTACACAAATGTATTGATGCAGCTGTACCTGATAGGATCAAAACAAGATCCTCAAGAGAAAACAAGCTTCCCTTGTGGACATCTAGCATTAATAGGTTATTCAACAAGAGGAAAAAGTTGCTGTCTATGAATAAAAAAGAGAAGTCCCAGCACTGGAATAACACCCTCATCTGCTTAAACAAATAAGACAATGTGTAAAAACCTCTAAGGGTAACTTAGAAAAAAAAATGACAACCATAGCTAAGGATAGCCATAAAGCATTCTTCAGCTATATCCTTAACCTTAAAGAAAGGACCCAGACATGTGCTGATCCAGCTGTGGATGGCATCACACACACTGATCCTGCAAAAATAGCTAACCTATTAGCCAACAGGTTTGGTGAAAACTTCACCCCTCTGTCCCCTCCAAACATTCTACAAAGCATTCCCTCTACATCTCTCCTACCTTGCATCTCAATAGAGCAAGTCATTAATGCTTTCTCCAAGGCCAAAAACACAGCCTCTATGGGACCAGACAGCATCCCAAGTTGCGTTTTAATTGGTCTAAAAAAAGAAGTTATGTACTCACCATAACATTCCATCTGAGTAGGTAAACTTCGTTTGTCAGCAACCTGTGGGTTACAGATCCAACACGGATCCGAGCCAACAGCATACCAAGCAAAAAGATCCGAGCTCCAAGCTCCTCCCCTTACCCATACTACACTACAACCTCCTTCTAATCCTCAGATCGCGTTTGCCACCTGCACATAATAACAAAACAACTAACAACCTGAGATACCTGACTCAAGGACAAAGTAGAGCTCATAAGTCCAAACCTCGAGCTCAGCTAAATAACCATGAAGGTCAGGGGAAGGAGAGAGGGATGGTTGCTGACAAATGAAGTTTACCTACTCAGATGGAACGTTATGGTGAGTACATAACTTCTTTATCTGAAGTAGTTAACTTCATTTGATCAGCAACCTGTGGGACAGAGTCTCCAGCTACCCGAATCTTGGGAGGCCCTTAAGGAAGGATATTCTGGAGCACTGCAGAGCCAAAGATAGCCCTTCCCCTAGACACCAAATCCAGTTTATAATAAGAGATATAGGTGTGAGAGGACGCCCAGGTAGCCGCTGAACAAATGTCATCCAGGGAAACTCTAGACCAGAATGCAGCAGACGTTGCCATAGAACGTGTAGAATGAGCATGAACTCCCACTGGTTCTGGTAAGCCAGATTCTCTGTATGCTTGTAAGATACAACTCAAAATCCACCTGGTGAGAGTCACCTTTGAAACTGGTTTCCCTAGAAAAGGCTTAGCAAAGGAGACAAAAAGTTGATCCGATTTATGAAAGACAGCCATCCTGTGCAAATAAAAATATAACTGTCTGTGAACATCCAGCAAATGAAGTTTATATTCTCCTTTATTCTGGAAATTAGGGAAAAAGACACGCAAATTAATGGACTGATTAATGTTCATCTCAGAAGCAACCTTTGGGAGAAAGGAGGGATTAGTCCTGAGAGATACCATATCCTTATGAAACACAAGGTATGGAGGTTTGATACAGAGAGCCTGAAGCTCCGACTCTCTCCTGGCTGAAGTAATTGCTACCAAAAAAGCTGTCTTCCATGACAAGAACTTCAGATCAACAGAAGCTGTGGGTTCAAAGGGAGGCACAACTAACGCCTGAAGAACTAAGGTCAGATCCCACGGCAGAGATGAATTTCTAACAGGGAGTCTCAAAAGAAAAGTACCTTTTAGAAAGGTCTTACAAACTCTGGCAGCAGTGAGGGAACCAAAGTTGTCCCCAATATGAAAATGGGAAATGGCAGCCAGCTGAACCTTCACAGTAGATGAGCTGGCCCCTTGCTGAAAAATATGAGACAATAATTCCAGTACCGCTGAAACAGGAGTGGTGAAATGATCCAAGTTCTTTTGTGAAGCCCAAATTGAAAAACATTTCCATTTGCTACTGTAAATCTTCCTGGTAGAGGGTTTATGTGCTGCCACCAGGATAGACTTGACTCGGGAAGAGATACTGGGAGTCCTGGCAACTAGGGGAACTGGATCAGCCAAGCTGAGAGCTTGAGACCGACCAGGTTCAGAGGAGCCATTGCCGAGGGATGAGAAATCAGATCCGGAATGGGATCCAAGATCCAGAGTGGAGCTATGAGATGAGACTGCAGGCAGGGGAACCAGACTTGATGAGGCCAGAATGGGGCTATGAGGATAATCTTGCTCCCCAACGAGCTTTCATTTGTCATAAGCAGAAGTGGAGGATATGTATAAAGAAGACCGGGTGGCCAAGCATGGATTAGAGCATCTCTGGGGGCTTCTCCCAAAGGAGGAATTAGAGTGAAAAACTCACTGCACTTCGCATTGGAAGGCAATGCGAAGAGATCACAGCAAGGCTGGCCCCACTTGAGGAAGATCTTTTCCGCTACACAAGGATTCAGAGACCACTCATAAGGAGAAAGGATAGTTCTGCTCAATTTGTCCACCAGTATGTTGGACCGACCCGGAATGTGCGTTGCTAACAGGAAGCATTTGGTGGAGATTGCCCATTCCCAAACTCTCATGCCTTCTCGGCAAAGCGGGTAAGACCTGGTTCCCCCCTGTTTGTTGATATACCAGACAACTGACATATTGTCCAACTGGATTAAGAGGACCGCCCTCATCTCCAGGACATTTATATGCAGTATGGTCTCGGTCTGAGTCCACGTGCCTTGGACAGTCCTGCCACACAATGCCCCCCCACCCTAGGTGGGAGGCATCCATGGTCACTGTGGCCTGGGGTGGTGCCATAACAAAAGGACGTCCTTCTTGAAGGGCTCGGGATTGAAGCCACCACATGAGGGAGTTCCTACAAACCCTGCAGAGGGGAATCAGGAAGTCTAGAGGGTGGTGTAGAATAGACCACTGGACATGCAACGTCCACTGTAGAACCCTCATGTGTAGACGAGCGTAAGGAATCAGATTGATCACTGCCGCCATGGACCCCAAAGCTCTCAGGACTAATTCTGTTGGGGGAGCAGGGGATTGAAAGAGGGCTAGCACATGCAGAGTCATGCTGTGAAGTCTGTCTGATGTTAGGAAGGCCCTGGCCTGGAGGGTATCTATCCTGGCTCCTATGAAGTCTAACACTTGAACCGGCTGGAGGAAGGACTTCTTGACATTTATGGTTATCCCCAACTGGGGTGACATCCGGAGGAAGAAATCCCTGGCTAGAAAAAGTAGATGCCTGGTGGGGGCAGTGAGCAGCCAGTCGTCTAGGTACAGGAAGACCTGTATACCCTGGAGCCTCAGGTGGGCCACTACAACTGCCATGACCTTGGTGAACACCCTGGGGGCTGTGGTGAGACTGAAGGGTAGGACCCTGAACTGGTAATGACTGGCTCCTAGCCGAAAGCGGAGAAACCTCCTGGACCGTCTTTCCATGAGAATATGGTAGTATGCATCCTTGAGGTTTATGGAGCACATCCAGTCCTCCTCCTGCAAGAGGGGCAGGATGGATTGAATCGTGACCATCCGGAATTTCTCTTTGGCAACGAAAAGGTTCATTGTTGACAGGTCAAGAATTGGCCTTAAGTCCCCCATCTTTTTTGGCACCAGAAAGAACCTGGAGTAGATGCCTGATCCGGACTGGTCTGGGGGCACATGCTGGATGGCTCTTTTTTCTAACAGCTTTTTATTTCCAAAGCCACGGCCTCCCTTTGAGTGGGTGGGACATCTGGGAGGTGTCTTGAGTAAGGGGGCTTGTTGATGAAGGGGATTGAATAGCCTCTGGATATTATCTGAAGCACTCAGTGATCTGTTGTGATGGACTCCCATTGAGCCAGGTGCCTTGAAAAGCACCCCTGGACTGCCTCCAGAAAGGAGCAGTTGGGCAAACCCTGAGGGCTGTTGCGCAGGTCGGTCGGAAAAGTGTTCCCATGACCCGAAGTTCTTCGGTCCCTGTCTGCCTCTGGGCCGGCGTCCACCTTGTCCCCCTCTGCCTCTGAGGAAAAGGAGTCCTGCACATTCCGGGACTGCTGAGATTTCCAGAACCACATCTTCTTCTGCCCTCGCTGGTTCCTAGAAAAGGACCTTTTTGAGGGGTAGAGAAGCGTATTCCGATGGCTGACAGCATTTTCCTGTCTTTCTTGCTCTGGACCAGTGTCTCGCAGATGGTCTTCCTGAAGAGGGTCGACCCGTCAAGGGGTGCATTCGCGAAGGATGCCTTGAAGGGTTCGGAGAAATCACAAAGTCGAAGCCAGGCATGATGCCTTAAGGCGATACCAGACCCGCTAGCTCTAGCGGCTCCTTCCGTGGAATGGGAAAGTAGCCACATAGAAGTATTGGACACTGACTTAAGAGTGGCCATATGAGCCGAGAAAGTCCGTTTATCCTCGGCCGACATGGACTCTGGGGGAGACTCAGCGTATTCCTTGACCAGGTCCTGCTGCAGTCTGATTACATGGGCCAAATAATTCAGCACTGTTATAGAAAAGGTAGCTGAAGCAAAAGTCCACTTTCCAATACGGTCCATTGCCCGAGACTCCTTGTCAGGGGGATGGACTGAAGAACTTTCCTTGAATAGTTCCTTTTTGGTGGCCGCCGCCACCACCATGGCATCAACCGGGGAACCCTTGCTCCACGAAGTTCTGTCTGCAGGGGGACTGAGAACCTTATCGAGCCTTCTAGGTATCGGTTCTACAGTGTCTGGCTCCTTCCATGCCCTGGTGGTAATCAGGTCGACCAGGGGGTCGGCCGGGGGGGACACCCAAGAGGTAGATGGGCCTGTGTTGAACGCCTCCAGGAATACCAACTCATCCGAGGAGGGTTTTTGGATGGACCACCCCCCCCTTTGGCAGAGTATTTCCATAATATGTCCAAAGGAGACATCGTCGGGGGGGTGATTTGTGGGGAAACCTCCCCTTCCTCCAAATCGGTATCTTCGGTGAGGGACTCGGGGGGGAGTCCAAGTGTCTCCTTTTGCACAGGTGTTTGTGAGGGACCTCCTCAGGGGGACTGTCTGAGGGGGGCTCACCCACAGATTCATATTCCTCCAAGGGAATTGGCTGGGGCATCAACGACACCGGCTGTCCTTGGGGGGACTGGATGATGGAGGACAAACTGAGCTGCGAGGGAGTGGGGGCAGACACTGAGGAAAGAGTGAGGGGTCTCGATCCTCCAGTGAGAACCCTCTCCACCACGTCAAATGCCGAAGGGGAACCAGCCTCTCTAAGACAGGTGGCCGGGGCCCTCGGATCCGACGAGGGGATCGGCACTGGAGCCGAAGCGATTGGACCCGAGAGGACGGTGTGCTCTGACCACAAAGGAGCTGAAGATACACTCACCCCCTCAGATCCGACGCCCAGCTCTTAGATCCGAGAGCTTGGATCCAAAAGCGGATCTGATAAGCTCGAGGGCATAGCTGGCGTCCAGGTAGCAATAACCATCGGCGCCGATCCCCTGGCTCCGGGGCTCCTCGGATCCGAAGACTCCGAAATCCAGTGGTGGATCAGAGAAGGAGCTATCGGGGTGAACAGTGGAGCTGAACCCCCCCCCCCAGAGGGGGGGAGGCAGCAGCACTCCCATCTGCACCTGAGTTTGCAAGAATCAATGCATCATCTGGTCCATATCTGCCTCCAAAATGCTTTGAGTAGACCTGGAGGAAGCCGCCAACGCGAAGATGACCTTGAGGCTGCTCGGGCCTCCTCCTCCGGTTCCGGGGAGAAATGTGGAGAATGGAGCCATGGGGAGGAAGGCTTGGACACTCTTAGAGGAGAAGAGACCACCTTCACGGGAGGGGTCGAGGGGTCCAATTCGGCCTGCCGCTTGTGGCTTAATTCTCTCTCTCTCTCTTTTATATCTTTCTTGGCCTCTCGTTCTCCCTGAGACAAGGTGGGAGGGTCAGTCCCAGACAGGGGAAGAGGGCCAGTCGGCTGGGCAGCCACAACCACGGCTGCCGCTACCGAGAGGGAAGGAGAAGAAGCTGATTCCGCAGGTAGAAGAACCTCCAGAATCAGCTTGTTCTTCCTATCCCTTAAGGCTCGAGGGTTAAAGACCGCACAAATCCGGCAGCCTGAGGAAAGGTGCATAACCCCCAAGCAAATCACACACTGAGTGTGACCATCTGCTGGCGACAGCTTATGGCCACACTCAGAGCATTTAGAACAGGTCACTTTGTAGCTATCAGCCATACCAAAAGAACACACACAGCCACAAACGCACACCTGAAAGAGGGAAAAAATAGGGGCCTACAAAGGGATGAGAAACTATCAAAGGTAAAGGGGAAATAAAGGCTAGGTAGAAGGAAAACCTGTAGAAAGGTATTAAAATACACTCACACACCAAGTAAAGAAGACCAAAAGAGAAGTTTGAAGAAAAAAATTTGCTAAATTTGCCTGGAGCTCTAAGAATCCCATGCTTGGCAAAGCCACGGCAAACGAGATCTGGGGATTGGAAGGAGGTTGCAGTGTAGTATGGGTAAGGGAGAGGAGCTTGGAGCTTGGATCTTTTTGCTTGGTATGCTGCCGGCTCTGATCCGTGTCAGATCCGTAACCCACAGGTTGCTGATCAAATGAAGTTAACTACTTCAGATCATGAGTTAGCAACTCCATTAGGTACTCTATTCAACCACAGCTTGAGTACTGGTTTATCCCTGTCATCTCCCTTCATAAGGGGGTACAGCAACAAACCCTAGGATCTACAGACCCATAAGCTTAACCAACCTTATCTGTAAGGCCATGGAACAAATCATCATGGATCTTATAATAAGGATATAGGTGATCTCCAATCCCTGGATCTGACACAGTTTGTTTTTGTCAAAGGCAGGTCATACCTGTTAAGTCTGGTGGACTTCTTTGAAAACATCACCAGAGCCACAGATGAAGACAAATCTGTTCATATAGCCTACCTTGACTTAGCCAAGGTGTTTGACACAATCTTACATTTGGGCATCATTCATAAACTCTCCCAGTTGAATAGCAACCCCTGTGTCATCAAGTGTGTTGTTAACTTGCTCACCAAAAGATCACACTCAGTCAAAGCTGGGGACTTTACCTCAACCAGCAGACCTGTCACCAGGAGGGTTCCACAGCAGTCAGTGCTGGGTCACCTATTATTTGGGATATACTTCGCAAACGTTCAGGCCAAAACAGAGGGACTGTGGCTGACTAAGTTTGCTGATGACTGCAAATTATGTGCAATCATTTATTCACCAAACAATGTCAATATACTTTAAGAGAGACTTACACAAACCAATGATTGGTGCCAAAGCCATGGACTCACACTCAGTGCTAAAAAATGCATTATTATCCCCTTCGGTAAAAATGATTTCCCTGCAGACTATCATATAAATAATAATACCTTAAGTAATAACTCAATAGTGAGAGACTTGGGAATGAAAGTTGACTGTAGCCTAAACTTTGGCCACCATGTGTCTACTGTAGTAAGGAAGGCATTCTACGTCGCACATCTCATTAGCAAAGGTATTGTCTCTAGAGCGAAACAGGTCATAACACCCCTGTAATCAACCCTCATCAGGCCAATAATTGAGTACAATGCTCCCATTGGTATGTACCTTAACAGACACCTGCAGCAACTTGAGAGACCTCAGAGATTTCTAACCAAGAAAATTTGGGGTCTCCAGCACATCATACATTGATGGACTGAAGTCACTGTCACTGTACTCAGTAGCATACAGACTGCTTAGAGGAGACTTGTGCCTGGCCTACAAAGCAATTTTGGATCCAAACCTAATGGAAATGCTGCACAACCTCAAGTTAAATGGGACAAGGGTCACCCACTCCAGGGACCTTAACCTGGCCTGCGACATAAATAGGACCAGATGTTGCCACTCCTCTGGAATAAGCTACCAATTCACATCAAACAAAGACCCTCTATGACCCTGTTTAGGCGTAACTTGGATGACTGGATGGGAAACTTTAAGTTATGTACTCACCATAACTTCAGATGTTTGGGATCCATCTCGCCTACATTCTGAACTGATGGGTAATCCCGGTGATCCCTCGGCTCCGACTCGGCATGCTTATGCTATAGAGCGAGGCCTCTAATTGGCTGAGCTATCTTTATCCCAGGATGCACCACCACTAATCCCCCAGATCTTGTTTGTCCGCATTCATGCACACATGCACAACTTGGTTATATAACATTGTTAGATGTTTCAAGATGAAACAAGAGGATTCAGACCTTTTGATATCCTCTGATCTCCAAGGAAGGGGGAAGGAGGGTGGGTTATTGAATGTAGTAGATGGATCCCAAACATCTGAAGTTATGGTGAGTACATAACTAAAAGATGTTATGTGATCCTATCTCGCCTACATTCTGAACTGATGGGACAGCGTCCCTAGCACCTAAATCCTGGGTGGCTCATTGGAAAACACTCCTGAGCACTGTGGAACCAAATGAAGCTCATCCTCTAGATGCCACATCTAATTTGTAGTGGGAAATGAAGGTGTGCGGGGAAGACCATGTAGCCGCAGCACAAATGTCACTAATAGCAAGCTTAGAATGAAATGCTACCGAAGTAGACATAGCCCTTGTAGAATGAGCCTTGACAGAGGTGGTAAGTTCTTTGTTAGAATAAATATATGCTTGAGTAATACAGTCCCTGATCCATTTGGCAATAGTGACCTTTGTGACAGCGTTGCCCAATCTGTTATCTGCAAAGGATACAAACAACTGATCTGTTTTCCTTGTTTGTTTGGTCCTGTCTAAATAAAAACGTAACTGTCTGTGGACATCTAGTGTGTGGAATATGAACTCCGCTTTGTTAAGAGTATTTTGGGAAAAAAACTGGAAGCTCTAACGATTGTTGTAAGCAGAAAGTAGAACAAACTTTAGGAACAAAGGAAGGATTTGGTCTGAGGGATACTCTGTCTTTATGAAAAACCAAGTACGGGGGTTTCACTGACAAAGCTTGAAGCTCTGAAACTCTTCTGGCAGAAGTAATCGCCACCAGAAAGGCTGTCTTCCATGATAGAAACTTTAGATCACATGTGGCTGCCGGTTCAAAGGGGAAAGAAGTCAAGGCGGTTAACACTATATCGAGATCCCATGAAGGTGCAGGATGAGAAATCGGAGGTCTTAATAGAGCAGCACCTTTCAAGAAGGTCTTACACAATCTGTTGCTCATTAAAGGTGGGTCTATGGATTCGTGAAAATTAGAAATTGCTGCCAATTGTACTTTGATGGTAGAAACTGAAGAGCCTTGATTGAAAAGAGAGGTCAGAAATTTTAGTACTTCTGCCACGGGAATAGAAATGGGGTCCAGGTCTCGGAGTTGAGCCCAAATAGCAAACCTTTTCCATTTGCTAGAATACAGTTTCTTTGTAGCAGACTTATGGGCCGAAGATAATATGTGCACAACATCTGGATCCAATGCATGACTCCTGACTATCGTCGGAAGAGGAGGAGCCAAGCCGTCAATTTTAAGGTGTGTAGGGACTGGTGGAATAGTCCCGACTGATGAACCAGTAGGTCTGGGACCTGGTCCAGGAACCATGGACCTTCCAGAGCATGTTTCCGAAGATAGGGGAACCACACTTGACAAGGCCAGTAAGGAGCAATCAAGATCATTTTGCTCCCCAAGAGAGATGCCTTTTGAATCACCCTGGGGAGGAGAGGAACTGGAGGGAAGGCATAAAGCAAGCCGGTGGGCCAAGGATGGACTAATGCGTCCATGGGGCTCTTCCCAGAACCAGGATTAGGAGAAGAATTTTTTGCACTTTGCATTCAGAGGAGTCGCGAAGAGGTCGCAACACGGAACTCCCCATTCGCTGAAAATCTGACTTGCCACTGTCATATTCAGAGACCATTCGTGAGGAGAGAGGATGGTTCTGCTCAATCTGTCGGCTATGACATTGGACTTGCCCGTATGTGAGTAGCCACTAGGAAGCGTTTGGTCGAGACTGCCCATTCCCAAACTCTCATGGCTTCTCTGCAAAGAGGATAGGATCTGGTCCCTCCCTGTTTGTTCAGGTACCAGACAACTGACATGTTGTCTGAGTGAACAGCGATTACGCCCTGAGGGAGATAATCGTGAAGGGCTTGAAGGGACAGGAGTACTGCCCTCATTTCTAGGATGTTGATATGAAGAAGAGTCTCTTCCGGGTGCCATTTGCCTTGGACTGACCTGCCCAGGGAATGCCCCCCCCCCCATCTGGGAGGCGTCCGTGGTCAAAGTGGCCGCTGGAGGAGGAAGAACAAAGGGCCGTCCCTGATCCAAATTGGAGGGCACTAGCCACCAGCGAAGGTCCCGTTTGCAAGATTCTGTGATCCATATGAGGTAACTGAGAGGAAGTTCCTGAAAGGACCACTGAGCTCAAAGAAGCCACTGGAGGATTCTCATGTGCAACCTTGCCAAGGGGACTAGAAGAACCGTGGCAGACATGGATCCCAATAGCTGCAGGACCATTCTGGCTGGGGCTTTGGACCTGGGAAGTAAGGCTCGAACTTGATTTTGTATGGTTTGAATTCTGTCCGAAGGTAGATAGACCCGCATTTGGTTTGAGTCTATCTCTACCCCTATGAATCTTATTCATTGAGATGGCCGCAACACAGACTTTGGCCAATTGAAGGTGATTCCAAGGGAATTGCCCAGTAAGATAGTGGCTTGTAGGCTCCGCAGAAGTAGATGCTTGGAGGTGGCAGTTAGGAGCCAGTCGTCTAGATACGGAAACACCTGGAATCCTAGACTTCTCAGGTGAGCAGTCACTACTGCCAAGCACTTGGTGAACACCCTGGGGGTTGTGGAGAGACCAAAGGGCAGCGCACGGAACTGAAAATGACTGTCTCCTAGGCTGAAGCGCAGATGTCTCCTGGATGCTTGATGTACCATGATATGATAATAAGCGTCCTTGAGATCTATGGAGCACATCCAAACACCTTTCTCCAGCAATGGGAGAATGGTTTGTAGAGTGACCATTCAGAATTTGGACTTTCTGACTGAACGGTTTAGGATGCTTAGGTCCAAAATGGGCCTCAAGTCCCGGTCTTTTTTGGCACCAAAAAGAATCTTGAGTAAGTCCCTAATCCGATCTGGTCTACGGGGACCAGTTGGATGACTCCTTTTTGCAGCAGCTTTGAAACTTCTGAGGCTGCAGTATCCCGTTGACTGGGTGGCGGGTCCGGGATTTTTTTGGACTAAGGGATGGGGTGAGAGAATGGGATGGAGTAACCTCCGGCGATAATCCGAAGCACCCATCGGTCCTGAGTGATCCCTTCCCAGGCCTTCAGGTGCTTCGAGAAACGACCCCCGACTGGCTCTGGAGCAGCACAGCCGGGCAATCCCTCAGGGACTATGAAAGGCTGAAGAGCCACGAAAGGACTCACGGTCTCCAGTGTTGCGAGGGCCTCTGCCGCCTCTGGGACGGCGTCTTCCGGATGAATTTCCCCCTCCTCTGCCTCTGGAAGAGGAACCTTCCTGCTGAGAGGGGTAAGGCTTCTGAGATCTACGGAACCACATTTTCCCTCCTCTTTTAGCCTTGGGATAAGGCCGAAGGGAGTGGAAAATCGTGCCCCACGGCAGTCAGAGTCTTACCCTCCTGTTCACAGCGGGTTAGTGTGTCTTTACCTTGGGTCCAAACAGAGAGGACCCATCAAAGGCGTCAGCAAATGAAGACTTAAAGGCCTCCGCGAAATGACACAGGCAGAGCCAGGCTTGTCTCCGAGAGCAATGCCTGTACCCGCTCTACTCGCCCCTTCGGCCGCATACGAAATGAGCCTCATGGACGAGTTTGAAATGGACGACATTGTAGCCAGCTGAGAGCCAACCGTCTGGGCCAGCTCCTCAGGCAGGTTACCCAAGAGGGTATCAGATAGCTCCTTAATCAGATCCCTCTGAAATCTGGTAAAGTGCATCAGGTAGTTCAAGGACCTCAGTGTAAAGGCCACTGAACTAAGAGTGCACTTTCCGTACCGATCCATGCTCCTAGACTCCTTATTAGGAGGATGGACGGACGTAGAAGCCTCTGCTACATCTTGCTGGGTAGCAGATGCCACCACCAAAGCATCTACAGCCACACCTTTAGTAAGGAACTCTCTATCAGGGGGCGCTGAGAGAAATTTGTTCGGACGAGCAGGCACCGGTTCCACAGAGTCTGGGTGTTCCCACCCCCTTCGACAGATCAAATCCAAGAGCTCGTTGAAGGGCGGAGACACCCAGGAGGCGGAGGGCTGAGCCCCAAAGGCCTTCAGGAACACCGACTCATCAGCAGAGGGAGGTTTGGACTGCCAGCCGCCTCGCTGTTTTAGGGCTTCCAGGATGTCTGCAAAGGAGACATCATCCGAGGACAACTTAGGGGACCCCTCTGCATCATCGAGATCGGTGTCGGATGTCAAAGACTCATCAGGGGAGTCAACGTGCTTCCTCTTGCATGACCTTTTCCTGGGGGGTTCTTCCGAAGAGGCTTCAGAAGGACCTCCAGGAGGGGGAGAAACCCCAGCGGGGATAACATGAGGCCCGGGGGCTCTGCTGTCTAAAGACAGGGGGACTGCCAATGACCCAGTCTCCGTATGCAGGGAGGTAGCTGGGGAAACCGTGGAGGTAGCCAAGGAAGATTTGGCTAAAGCGCTCCTCATAGCCCTAAAGGCGGGACCACCAGAATCCTGGGAGGGTCCCACCTCCGTGGCCACGACAGTGGACGGTACTCCCACCGCCGACGCACCAAGAGGGAGACTTGGGACCGAGAGCATCAATCCCGAAGCCTCCCCCCCAGGGCCAAAGGAAGAAGTCCATGTACTGAACTCCGACCCAAGAGCCAGAGTTGGAGCAAGGGTCGGGCCCGACCCTAACACCTCCACAGGTTCCACCAGCACCGGCTCCAACGGTGCCGAAGCTGTTGGAGGAGGAACCACAGTAGGGGAGTGGACCATCGGCTCCGAAGCCAAATGGGCTGGAGCTGAAACAAGCTTTTGGAACACCGGAGACTGGAAGAGTCGAAGGAGCACCCTGTTGATGTCCGAATCAGACATCTTGGATGACCTAGAGGATACCGATCGGGCCCGAACCGATTTCTCCATCGGCTCCGAAGGGCTCGGGGACCGGCTCCGAAAGGACTCAACAACTATCGGCTCCGAGGAAGGTTTCAAGGAAATTTCCCTCGGTGCCGATAAGGACTTCGGCTCCGAGGGGGAAGAGTCTGAGCCGGTAACCCTGATCGGCTCCAATATCAGTGGAGCCGATGAGGGTGACCCGCCTCTCGATGCCCCAGACCTCGGCTCCGAAACCAGAGGGGTTGAGGCTGGAGGCATCGAGGCAGACCATTCCGACCTCGGCTCCAAAGTCCATGGAGCCGATGGAGAAGTCTGCTTGGATTTTTTAGCAGTCGGTTCCGACTGACTGGTCGGAGCCGATGCTTTCTTCTTTTTAGAAGGAGACGGAGAGGAAGATAAAGCCTCCTCGAAGGAAGGCTTGATTAATCCCTTGAGGATTAATTTGTTTTTTCCTCTCCTGGAGGACTCTAGAAGAGAACACGTGGCACACACTACACGACTCTTGCAAATGCTTAGCCCCTAAGCAAAAGACGCACGAGGCGTGGTCGTCTGTTATGGACATTTTAAAACCACACCTCGTGCACTTCTTAAACCCGGAGGGTTTGTGTTCTTTCGACATAACTGCTTTGCCAAAGAACCAATATATGTGAAAACAACACTAAACTTTTAGTTAAAGACAGTTCAATACAACAACTTTAACAAAAATTATATATATATATTAAATTTTTTTTTTTTTTTTTTTTTTTTTTAAACACTAACAGTAAACAGACAAAAAAGAGTGAAAGATAGAGAGAGAGTCAAGACCCTCTAACTTAAACGGGTACTTGACCCAAGAAATTACACAAGCAGCAAAGTAACAGGGGAAGGCCCCTCTAACTAAAACGGGAAACCTTCCCTGACTAAAAAAAATCACAAATTTACTAACACAAATTCACCAAACACACTAATATAACAACAATAGCTGTTAAAACAGCTTTTGGGTTCAAAGAAAGGAAATTTGTGACAGGAAAAGCCTAATAACTAGTACTTAGCCCAGCCAATGTTGAGACCACGTCTAAGCTTGATAGCGGCAAACGAGATCTGGGGGATTAGTGGTGGTGCATCCTGGGATAAAGATAGCTCAGCCAATTAGAGGCCTCGCTCTATAGCATAAGCGTGCCGAGTCGGAGCCGAGGGATCGGCTCCGAACCCATCAGTTCAGAATGTAGGCGAGATAGGATCACATAACATCTGTAAATTCCTGCTGGGGATTTCACCTATTACCCTCCTAGATATGGGTAGCTATTGCTAACTAAGATCTCGAGTTTAGGCAATATCCTTTATATTGGGCTTCTCTAGTATTATATTGGATACACTCAGCTAGGCTTATAAAGACCTTTGAGTCAATAGCCCAGTAACCACCTATGAACATATTTTGATATAATAGTACACATGATAAAGATCTATTGAGCACACTGAGTAGTTCTTGTGTAGAAAGGGCAGAATGGACTGAATCATGACCATCTGGAACTTTGTGTACTGAACAAACTGATTCAGATTGCTGAGATCCAAAAGTGTTCTCCACTTCCCTGTTTTCTTTGGCACTAAAAAGAATCTTGAGTAAGTTCCAAACTCTTTCTGGTGTGGGTGGACTTCTTGTTTGACTCTTTTTTTTCTAGCAGCTTGCTTATTTCTAATGCTGTTGCTTCTCTCTGATTGGGTGGAACATCAGGGATTTTTTTTACTACTAGTGGGGGTGGAAGGGAAAATGGTATTATGTAACCTCTAGATATTATCCTCCACACCCGTGAATCTTTTATAATTTCTAGCCAGGCTCTCTGGTGCACAGATAAACAACCCCTGACTGCCTCCAGAGATGGACAGTCAGACCTCTGTTCAGAAGCACTGATAGGATCTGTCAGAGCAAGTATCTCTAGATCCCTGGTTATGCGGAACACCTCAGCTGCTGGGGATGGCACCTTCCATTAGAGACTCCCTCTACCCCAGGGGGAACTGTCTCCACATGGATCTTGGAAGGGACCCTGGGATTTTTTGAACCACATTTTTCATCCACCTCATTGGTTCCTAGAAAGAGTCCGATGAAGGGTCGAAAAATGTATGTCCACAGCAGACAGGGTTTTTCCTTGCTGCTCACTCCTAGAGAGTGTGTCTTTTACTTTGGGGTGAAATAAGGAACTTCTGTCAAAATAAGCATTGACAAAGGAATATTTTAAGGGTTTTGCAAAGTCACAAGCGAATCCAGGCATGTCTTCTGATGGAATTGTCTGAACCTGCCACCCGTAAAGTACCTTCAGCTGCATGGAATATAAGCCTCATGGACGAGTTTGAAATGGAATGAAGGGTACCTAACTGTAGGCAATAGTGCTGTCTGCCTCACAGAATATGGTCCCAGTGAGGGATTTGGTAAGTTCTTTAATCAAATTCCTCTGGAGTCCCATGAAGTATGCCAAATAATTCAGCAACCAAAGGGCAAAGGTCACTGAAGCATAGACACGCTTCTCAAGTCTGTCCATCACCAAGCTAAAATGTAAAAGGCAAGGAAGTAGTAAAAATATCAATTTCTTTTTTCACGAACCAATATTGATATTTTTACTACTTTCTTGCCTTTTACATTTTAGCTTAGTTTTGTTTGTCATTTTGGTGTTAAGTCTGTCCATCACCCTAGACTCCCTGTTAGGAGGGGTGGACAGAGGAACTTTGTTCTAGTTCATTCTTAGTGGCTGCTGCTATGACTATTGCATCAACTGGTACTCCTTTGCTCCAATATGTTCTGTCCTTTGGTGGTGCCAGGATCCTATCTGGTCTTTTGGGGATAGGCTGGATGGTATCAGGCTCCTTCCATGCCATCAAAAGACCAAATCAGTGAACTCATCAGCAGGCAGTCACCCAGAGGGTGGATGGGCCAGCTCAAAAAGCCTCCAGGAGTACAAACTTGTTTTGGGAAGGGTTGTTGGGAGACCAACCTCCCCTTTGCTTTAGGAGTTCTAGGATGTCTCCAAATGAGAAGTCATTGGTTGGTGATCTTGGGGACCCTTCCTCCTCATCAAATTCAGTATCTTCTGTGACAGACTGCTGTGAAGTGTCCAAGTGCCTCCTTTTACACTTTCTCTTGCTAGGAACTTCTTCAGTGGGATGCTCAGGAGAAGTGTCAGAAGAGAAAAGCATACCCTGTTGGATGTTCTGGAGACTAGTTTGGCCTGGCTGTCCCAGGGGCACAGTTGGTTGAAACTCTAGACACAGAGTTGAATGGAGATGGGTAATCAGAGTAGAAGAGGGGAGAGAAGTCTGAACTCTTGGAACAGAGAAAGTTCTCTCCTCTACTTCGAAAGCAGAATGCCTCGGGCAGAAGAAAACCAATGACTCCAATAAGACATCTTATGGACCACATGCTCCTTCTGCCCCAAAGACAGACTACTCAAGGAGGGAGTCAGATCCGAACTATTTAGCACTGAAACTCTGAGGGGCAGAGATGGCTCCAACAGCTTTGGAGTCGACTTCAACACCCCAGATCCAGCACCAATACTGCAGCTCTGAGAGTTGTCCAGCTCCAAAGTGCTTGGCTACGGTCTACTCAGAGATGCCACTGGAGTCAAATATATCATTATCTTCAGATACAACGTGGATGACTCCATAATCTTCAGATCTGAGGGCTCCAATATCAATGGTCAGATCAGAGAAGGAGCCAATAATGGGGGAGTAGTACTGATAAGGGTCTCCAGACCTGATGGGGTCAGAGTCGAAAGAACTCCCACTTGACATTGCATTGAGAGGAATTTCCTCATCATCCTATCTGCATCAGCTTCAGTCAGATCGTATAGAGGATGTTGTTGAAGATGGTCTGGAGTGATGATGTCTCAGTGACCATTCCAAAAAAGGGGAAGTAAGTCGAGAGCAGAAAGGATCCAAGACCAGTTGCAGCAATCGGATCTGAGAGGATCTTTCTGGTTGAGATTTCAAATCTGAAGAGGTTGGACCCAACACTTTAGGTACTTTATAGGGAGGTTTGGAAACCAGATCCAAAGAAGTAAATGGCTCCGGGGAACATTTTCTTGATTCTTTATGAATGGAATCTCCCTCTTTGTCAGTTTTTTTTGGGGGTTTGAGCTCCAGATGATGTCAATGCAAATTTAAAGGGGAGCAAACCTCTTAAAATTAACTTGTTTCTCCTGTTGATTAAAGCTCTTGGATTGAAAGCCCTACAAATATCACAGTTAGAATCAAGGTGCACTGGGCCTAAACAATAGACAAACTTTGTATGTGCATCAGATAACAGAATTTTATGGCTGCAGGCTGTACACTTCTTAAAACCAGAAGGTTTCTCAGACTTTTTTTAAGAAGGAAAAGATTATTAATAGGATTTTTTTTTTTTAAATAAAAGATAAGAGGGGAAAAATTCTAACTATGGTAATTAAAGAGGTACTTAAAAGTACAATAAAGGGAGGATACCAGCGATGGTAATGAAGAACTACGCAAGTAAAGGAAAATAATTTGAAACAGTAAAAGTGAAAGAAGAATATATGGGAGGGAGGATAGCACTAGAGAGACTGAAATATTTTAGAGGCTATAAAGTTATAAAAGTAATAAAGTTATAATTCACAAAGTCGCTACACTTGAGAGTATACAGTGGCCATATTCGTACGCTAAGGCAGCAAATGAGATATGAGGTATGTTAGGTGACTTTGGCATGATGGGTAAGCGAGGAGCTTGAGAGTTTCAGTGTTCCACGAGCTGGAAGAAGTGGCCCAGTTGAATACGAGGGTCAGATCTGAACCCCACAGTTGAGGAATGAATGAAAATGAAAACATCAGTTCAATGCTTAACAATGCAATGAATTAGTCCATAATAACACCACTCATTCAGACCCAAAGGACATATTGGACATCTTAGCAAATTAAAAAAATAGAAGCTTAACGTAAACATAACCAAACAAACATAAAACATTAAGCTGGCAAGGGAAAGAAGTAGTCAAGCAAAAACAGGCTCTCTTAATGTAACTCACAAGAACTTCCTCAGAAACAGACCCACAGTTCTTACAACTCATAAATACAACAAACCAACACATCACATGACCAATTAACTTAATACTCATTAAGTACAGTAACCTTAAGTCTCTATTTTTTAACATATCATGCATAAGTGCTACTTAAATAAGTTTAAAAAATCATAGTTAAATTCTGTTTTTAAAAAAACTTTTGTTTATAACATCATTCAAGCCTGTCACAATGCTTCCTCACTTCAAGTCTTGTATTGAAGTCACCAATTAAAGGTGACATAACTGCACTATCTAGAACACAAAAAGAACATTTCCTAAAGTTACAGCAAGCAAGTTCATGCTTGGCTATTGCATTCTTTAAATCCTCATTTTTAATAGCTGTAACATATTCATAAACATGTTTATCAAACTAACAGCTTTGCCCATATAAAAACTGGGACAGGATTCACAAACTGCAAGGTAAATTACTCTTTGAGTTTAGCAAGTATACTAGTTTTTAGCCCAAATCTGAGTTTTGTCATACTGCAAAAGAACTGAAAAACCTTCAAAAATGTATCTGCAATATTTACAATGTTAACAACAAAATGTACCAACACAAGAATGATGCAATGTGTTAGAAACATTAAAGTTAGACCATTTCATCTCAAAAAATGTCTTTAAGTGTTCTTTGGTAACCGAAGATAGGTTTATTACCTACAATGTTGACCAACTCCCTATTGCCCAAAATTATTTTCCATTTATTATTGATGACATTTCTTATAATATGACTGTCACAGGATATTAGTAACAAAACGGATTTCGAATGTTGGTCAGATCTCACATTCCTCTTAAAGCAATAACCACGTTTTAAGATCAGTTTGAAATCAATATTCTTTTTTAGGAACACTTCTTGCTATATAACATTCAAAAATTAATTGGAATAGTCCCTTTCTAAAAACAACTCTTTAAGGTTAAGTGACTCTTCTTCAAAAACCACATCATCACTTATAAGTCTATTCAACCTTATTTACTTATAAACCTAACAAAGCCCCAGGCCCAAGCCTTTACTCCTGCTCTGTGGCAAAACTATGGAACTCCCTTCCTTTAACTATCAAAACCGCTACTAACCTGCACTCTTTCAAAACCTCTATAAAAGAATACTTCAACAAAGCTTGGATTTGCTCCTGTATGAACCCAGGCTGATGTACTCTTAATACCTTTTTCTACCTGTAATCTATCCCCACTACTAAACTACCCAACCCTCCCTTCCTCTACACATACCCCCCTGAGGTTACACTCATACCTTTTCCAAATCTATTCCTACTATCCCCTCTATCACACCCTACCCTTCTCTACTTGTACGATCCTATTCCTTCACCAGTATAATCTGTTACCATATTTCATGAACTCTAGAATATTAATAATTATTATGATAACCATCTATTGTGTAAATAATGCTGCATCTTCCTATTATCAGGCTTTCCATATAATTTATGCTTGAACACTATGACTTTATTATGTCTGTTGAGTTTTTATTTCGAAAAACAAATGTGTAGTTTTTCAAATTTTGTTCTTGAATGTTATGACTTTATTATGTCTGTCTAGTTTTTCTTTCTGTTAACCATATGTATCTGGAGCTTTCTCCTCTGGCCTCTGCAGAAAATGGGTACCCCATGACCAGTCAGACTTTCCTGGTAAACAAATGCCAAATAAATAAACTGTCCTTTAACTACATTCTTTTTGATAAGAAAAGGATGTTGACTATTACTACTCTAATAATTGTTAACAAAAATGGGCTTCCTAAAAACATTACTGTGAAAGCATTCTTTGTCAGTAGCTATAGATAATAGCACATCAAAGAATAGTGCTTGGGGACCTCTACTGCCATACTGCCATAAGTGAATGTTAAAGTAAAAAAAAGGGGGGCAAACATGTCTTCACCACTTTCCCAAAAAAAAATAATAATCTATGTAACATTAGTAAATGTGTACCTTTTTAAACAAAAAATGCTTAACAACAAATTCTTGTTCCCACCAACTCATAACCAGATTTGCAAAGGAGGGAGCAACTCTTGCACCCATAGCAACTCCTTTTTTCTGTACATAATATTTACCATCAAATATGAACAAATTTTTAGTCAAAACTACACTTAACACGCAGATAGTAATATTAATGACAGAATTTGAAAAATTAGTCAACTTAAATATTTTCTGACAAAATCTATACCGATGTCTTGTATGGTGTTAGTATAAAGTGAAATGGTAACCAGCATTTTTAAACAGTGTTCCTTTTCTTCAAATATGAATTTACGTAGTGTACGTAAATGTAGTCAAGAATCTCTCAAATAAAATTGTGACGTCTGTACTATAGGGTTTAATATAGAGTCAAGAGAAACTGAAAGGGCCCAGTCTTATTAAAGTCTGCCACTATAAAAGGCCTAAATGGGGGATGCAATCTGTCATTATGAATCTTAAGAATACCAAAGAATGTTGCTATCTTAGGGAATCTACTTCTAAGAATTCATACAGAGTAAAACCAATATCTCTTTGACCAAGCATATCTAATAATAATTTATCGATAGCAGCAAAACTATAATTAATAAAACTTAAAGTGATCTCCTCATAGCAAGAATGATCATTCAGCATGCACTTAATTGCATCAACATAATCTTTAGAATTACAGCAAAATACACTAACTGGGATAAATTTACCGTTGGTGAAAATTGCAATACAAAAAACAATGAAACCAACAGAATAAAACACAAACCAGGTGCTCATAAAAACTCCATTAATGTAAGGAAAGCTCTTTCACCACAGCTTCGTCAGACCTTTAACAAATTAAACCCCATTACCAATTACACTTACAGTAACAATTAACTTCCAATCAATTAGAAAGCAGCACAGGACACTTTCTAAATAGTAATATAATAACAATACAAAAACATAAACAAAAGATAAAAAATAAAAAATATATAGATATATATAAATATATAAAATATATATAAAATACATGTTTTAAGTCCTAAGACCTTGTCCTTTCAAAATGGGCCTTAGCGAAACCTTCTCATTCAGCCCACTTCCCTGATCAGCCCTTAATCTAATGATCCACCTCAACTCCTCCACGCCATTCCTTAAGTTCTATATATCTTTTTCAGAAACACAGATTGAATATTTGAATATTATGGTATGTAGGCAAGTCAATGGTATACTTGATACTGGGATTTTTAGGAAATCATGCTATAAGAATACTTTACTACACAGACATAGCATGCACCCCCCTTTTGTGTTTAGGAATATTGTGAAAGGGCAGGGGAGGAGGGTTTCAAGGTTGAATGCATCGATGGAAGGATTTATATCTGAATTGTCTGATTTGAGGGAAACCAGACATTATGGTGAGAAAGAGGTGGATAACATTCTATATAATATTCCATCTCTGAGAAATGCTGCTGCTACACCCTATTTCTCAGCCCAGGTAATCTCGACTCATGAAAGGAGGTCCAACTATAACCTGTGTAACAGGCCATCTGTATCTATGTTTTATACTAGTGGCACCAAAAGAATAGTAAAAGTTGTGATGCCTGTGCACTGGCCCAGTAATCAAGGAGCCTCAATCCTCACCACTAGCACCAGTGAGGGGGCGTCCACATTGGGGGGGATAACAATTACACACACAGTAAAGTACAATTTCCCTTAAGAACACACAGAGATCACAGTTAGTCTGGGGCTGGTTTCTCTCTTTCTCTCCAGATCTCCAATAAGACTCCCCACTGGCACAGCTATAGAGTGGAGTCCTTAGCCAGTGTTCCAAGGTAAGTCCTCCCAGCACTCCCTCTGTCCAACTATTGCTTTGTATCCCTGCCCAAGTAGCTGACACACACACACACACACACACACACACACACACACACACACACACACACACACACACACACACACACACACACACACACACACACACACACACACACACACACACACACATTTTGAGATATGATTTATATACAAACACACAGACACTCCTGGGAAGGCTGTCACAGGTTCACTAGATATGCTCCCTCTGCCCAGGTTATAAGGTAGTAATCCACTGCCAACAGAACCCCTAATATCAGCTACTAAAAGGCCCTTACCAAAAGGTATTCAATTACCTCACCACAACAATAAATAGGACGTGCTGGAGGGATAGATTCCTGTCCCAGATACTTCCCATGCTTTGGAACAAGATCCCAATCTACATTAGGCAGAGCTCCTCACTAACACTCTTCAAAAGAAACCTTGACGAGTGGATGGGAAACAGAAAGTTTACCTCGGGGATTACTTCAGTGGCTCTGCTGGACAGAGGCACAGGGAACTAATCTAAGGGGGCGGCGAAAGCCAACACATTCTGGCTAGGCTTATAAATGCCTTCGGGCAGATAGCCTATTACCTACCTATGAACCTGTTATTACTGTGCAATATTATTATCTAGTTAGTAAGTGTGACCAGAACTTTTTAAGGCTTATTGGAGTGGCTTTGTACAGTATCACTATATACATGCAATGTACTCTAGAGCTTAAATTATCTCTACACAAAGCCACAGTTGAAAGGTTTAAAAATATTTAATAATAAATAATTAAAACACAAGACAATACTTCTTACTACACAGTGCTAGTCTAGAGTTCAGACATCACAGGAAAATGCTTAAAATAATACTGTAGAATAGTTCTGACATAAATATAGAAAGCAGGTAGACTAAACTTCCTATTTTCTATATTTTTCTAAGAGCAATCACAGTTCTAATTAAACTTACATTTAGAGCAAAACCAGAGTACTGGAGAGTTGTTGTCAGCTTTAGACAAAATCCAAAAATGCTCTCTCTCTCTCTGAAACAGTCTTTTAAATTGATAATACATCATTGCTGACTCATTTTACAATACATCATTCTTCTCTGGTTCCCAGGCTAACAGAAACTCAAGAGTTTAACATATCTTTGTTCTTGCACCTGGTCAGGCAACCACAGAAATTAAAGACATTATATATGCAAAATCTAGAAATTAACTCTGGTCTCAAAAGAAAAGAAAGAATCTGCTCTGCTGGTCCAGACATCACTGCTCTGAGCTTGAGATCAAACATTCACAGAATGCTTGACTTAGATTTCTTCCAGCAGACTGCACTGTTGTTGCATTTTTGATGTTCAACATTTAACACAATGTTCTTACATTTAAGAGAACTGGCCTGTGGCTTATATTAATATTGACAAATGGCATAATTATCTACAAAATTATATCTAGCTAGGCTGGCAGCCTTCACATATCTTCACATAAGTCATTAACAAACACTGTGGCATTTTGATTACTGGCCCTAAGATAAGACAGATAGTTGGTGATACACCTCGATTTAGTTATAAAAATAAGATAAATCTGAAGAGGTTCCTATGCCATCCTGATACATTTTTAGGGCTTGTACATGATAAAAAGAAGGTAACCCTAACCTGTGGAAATTGTAATTAGTGTGGCCATGTAGGCAGCAATGGCTACTTTGAACATCCAGATACTGGACAGAGGTTTAACTTTAAGGTCAGTGCTAACTGCATGACATCTCATGTAGTTTACCTGGCTTACTGTTCAGTATGTTGTGCATTCTACACTGTAAAATAGACAGGGTGCTGAAGGACAGGGTTAGGGAACATTTGTATAGTATATGTTGTGGTTCTGCAAATAATGCCTTATCTAAACACACCATGAATACTAATCCGCTACATAATTTTTGGGTTTTGGCTATTGATAGGATACAGCCCAGCATACGGGAAAGTGATATCAGGAACTTTAGTGAGACCAGAGAAGTGAGGTGGATTATTAGATTAAGGGCTGATTAGGGAAGTGGGCTGAATGAGAAGGTTTCTCTAAGGCCCATCTTGAAAGGGTGAGGTATTAGGACTTAAAACATGTATTTTCTATATATCTCTATATGTTTTTATTTTCTATTTTGTATTTTTTATCTTTTGCTTATTTTTTTTTTATTGTTATTATACTATTATTTAGAAAGTGCCCTGTGCTGCTTTCTAATTGGTTGGAAGTTAATTGTTGTTACTATGAGTGTAATTGGTAATGGGGTTTAGTTTGTTAATGGACTGATGATCTGGTGAAAGTGCTTACCTTACATTAAATGAGTTTTTATGAACACCTGGTTTGTGTTTTATTCTATTGGTTTCATCATTTTTGTATTGCAATCTCCACCAATGGTATATTTATCCCAGGTGGTGCATTTTATTGTGTTTCTTTTGCATTTTTGACTACAAGAGCTGGGAGCATGGCCAAGGGGTGTTCGGAAGACTTGGAACTTAGCTATAATCCTAATGGTCCTGTCTGGAGACTTGGCAATTGTTTTGACAGGTTGTTTCAAGGTATAGCGAGTTAAGATAATCTGCTACTGCTGCCTGGTGAGTTTTTTCAGCCAGATGTGAGTGAGAACTTGAGCTTGGACTTGGAAGCTTTTACCAAAGTGGTTTATGATTTGGAATATAACTTTCTAAAGCTTAAATGCCTGCAAGCCCAGAGACAGCACTTTGAAGTGTGTTTGCAGAACCCAATTATCCCCAGGGGTTTGAGAATTTTTAAGATGCCTCCTTATGGTAAGCAATATCAGGAATTGCTCACATGCTGACAGAAACTCAATCTTGAGGTGAGTTAAAACTGTTTAAGGTTAGATTTCTTCAAGCCTGAGGAAGAGTCCTTGGTGATTAAAATAAAGGAACAAACTGAACTGTATAATCAGTTTCCTATGAGAATGGTTGACTCGTATATGGACAAATTGACTGATATTGCACTATTGTATGACAGGAAGCTGCTCCATCAGAAGTGGCTTAAAATAGAAAGAGATACCATTAATTTTAAACAGGGCCATGTTTTTACGTGACCCGGGAATAAGACAAACATGAGGAAGACTGCTCCCTTGACTTCTAGTGCTGTTGAGAAGCCTATTGAGGGCTCTAATGAGGTACTATGTGAACCTGTAACATTTTCTAAACCAGCAGTAGGGGCTAAGTCATCTGTCACAGTGGATACAAATGGTAAAGTTTACAATGCTGGTATTTATATTGTGCCTCACAGTAGCTTGACTGTGGACACCAGTGATGCTACTTGTGGGGCAATGAGTATCAATCCTTCTCACACATTTTCTCTGGGTAGTGATATGAGAAGGAAGGTACCACTGAATTCAAATAACAAGGTGCATAAGAATGCTGGGTCTAATTTGAATGAGAAGTCATTTGATTTCCCTTTACCAATTGGTTATGAACGTCAAAATAGGGGTCACTCCCAAACCAGGGGGAGGACAAAAAGAAAGTCACCACTGGAGCAGAATACCAACCACTCCCTCAAGAAAATGTGGAGACAGGTAGAGACTTAGTTCTATGGAACCTATCCAAAATATCTTTAACCTCTGAGGAAAAGAGTGTTCTGGGGAAAGGGCTTTCCTTTATTCCTGTACAACAGGGTGAATTGACTGACACTATTTTAGACATTAAATTGTTTTTTAGGAATGTTTAATTAAAATGCAATTTAGTTGTAAAGGGATGAATAGTTCTAATTTTCATGGTTTTAAGAGACTAAGTTTGTATATGCCTATTATTGATCATATTTTAGAAGTGTTTGGTAAATTAGTTGAGCAAGGTGCTTATAAGATCTTTGATGGACAATCGGGTAGACGTAAGAGTAAATATTGTAACAACCTTACTCAAAGAATGGTTGGCCTTGATTGGGTTGCAGAATGATCAAACAATAGTTATCAGACCAGCAGACAAAGTTGGCTGTAATAGTCATCCTGGATAGGTCTGATTATTTTTATGCCATGAAATGAATGTTGAATGATTCCCCCTACACTACAAAGTGAATGACGCAGTGGACATTAATAGACCGAAAACAAGAATTCGCTGTGCTTTGGATGACTGTTTAATAAGGTGATTAATTTTGATCTTTTCATATATTTTTTGATTGATGAGTCCTTGATTTCCATTATCTAGGGCCTTCCAAAGATACACAAAGATAGCCACAGACCACCATTTTGACCAATTGTGGGAGGAAGCAATCGGAGCACCAAACCCTTCTCTATTTTTATTGAGAAGTATTTGTGTCCAGTTTTGAATAACAATGAAAGGGTTCTGAGGGACTCTAAACACTTTTTGAATAAATTATATGATTTTACTAAGACAAAGCCCTTAGATTTGAAGTATTATTTAGTGATGAGGGCTGTCCATTTATTATTTACAATGATCCCTAACCATCTAGGTATCATCTATGTAAAGAATTATTTATCTAGGCATAGTACTTATGAACAGTTGCTTATTGATTTGATATGTTTTTGTATGGAGATAGTACTTGTGAACAATATATTTGTGTTTGATGGGATATACTCTCTGCAGAAGGATGGCGTAGCTATGGGCACATCTAGTGCCAATAGCTACTTCAATATGATAATGGCTGCATGGAAGGATGATTGTATGTGTGGAATGCATTGGTTTTGACACCATGTTTCTTTTTATTGTTGATTTGTCGACAATTTATTTATTTGTATGGATAGGTGAAGTAGATGGATTGGTTAAGTTTCATGACTGTTTAAACTCTTCCATACCATTCCTTAAGTTCTCTATATCTTATTCAGAAACACAGATTGAATATTGGGATATTATGGTATGTAGGCAAGTCAATGGCATACTTGATAGTGGGATTTTTAGGAAATCCTGCTATAAGAATACTTTACTACATAGATGTAATTTGCACCCCCTTTCATGTTTAGGAATATTGTGAAATGGCAGGGGATAAAGGCTTTGAGGTTGAATGCACCGATGGAAGGATTTATTTCTGAATTGTCTGGTTTGAGGGAAAGATTGGTCACCAGAGGTTATGGTGAGAAAGAGGTGGATAACATTCTATATAATATTCCATCTCTGGGAAATGATGCAGCTAGACCCTATTTATCAGACCAGGAAACCTCGACTCATGAAAGGAGGTCCAACTATAACCTGTGTAACAGGCCATCTGTATCCATGTTGTACACTAGTGACACCAAAAGAATAGTAGAAGTCATTAACAAACACTGGGGCATTTTGATTACTGACCCCGAGATAAGACAGATAGTTGGTGATACACCTTGTTTTAGTTATAAAAATAAGAAAAATCTGAAGAGGCTCCTATGCTATCCTGATACATTTTCAGGGCTTGTGCATGATAAAGAGAAAGCAACCATAGCCTGTGGAAATTTTAATTATTGTGATCATATAGACAGCAATAGCTATTTTGAACATCCTGATACTGGACAGAGATTAACCTTTAAGGTCAGTGCTAACTGAATGACATCTCATGGAGTTTACCTGGCTTGCTGTTCAGTAAAACAGACAGGGTGGTGAAGAACAGGGTTAGGGAATATTTGTATAGTATAATGTTCTGGTTCTGCTAATAATGCCTCATCTAAACACCCCATGAATACTAATCCACTGCATACTTTTCTGTTTTTGGTTATTGATAGGATACATCCTAGCATATGGTAAGGAGATGTGAGGAATTTTACTGAGACCAGAAGGGTGAGGTGGATCATTAGATTAAGGGCTGATCAGGGAAGTGGGCTGAATGAAAAGGTTTTGCTAAGGCCCATCTTGAAAGGACGAGGTCTTAAAACTTAAAACGTATTTTATATATTTTTTCTATATATCTATATATTTTTGTTTTCTGTTTTTTATCTTTTGCTTATGTTTTTGTATTGTTATTATATTATTATTTAGAAAGTGCTCTCTGCTACTTTCTAAATGGTTGGAAGTTAATTGTTGTTACTATAAGTGCAATTGGTAATGTGGTTTAATTTGTTAATGGGCTGATGAAGCTGTGGTGAAAGCACTTACCTTGCATTAAAAGAGTTTTTATGAGCACCTGGTTTGTGTTTTATCCCTTTTGTTTCATCTCTTTTTTGTATTATAATCTTTGGAATTCATAATGACTACCCCACTCCTGTTATCTGCCTTCATTATTCTTAAATCATGGCTTTCTATTAGATCTCTCAAGACAGTCTTCTCATTAGAAGTCAAATTGTGAAACCTAGTAATATTGTTATTTAAACCTTTTCTTAAATCAGTTTCACAAATATCTTGCTAAACTTGCAAAGTGCTATGTAAAACAGGGTTAAATGTACTTTTCTTTTAAAAAAAAAAAAGAAGTTATGTACTCACCATAATGTTCCATCTGAGTAGGTAACTTCATTTGTCAGCAACCTGTGGGTATCGGATCCGACCTGGATCCGAGCTGGCAGCTTTCCAAGCTAAAGATCCAAGCTCCAAGCTCCTCCCCTTACCCATAATACCCTGCTACCTCCTTCCAGTCCTTAGATCGCATTTGCCCAATTATACAATTTCACCAAGACAAAACAACAACTTGAAACATCCTAACCTAATGAATACCAAAAGCTGAAATAATTCTAGGATTCAGATAACCAAAGAAGCAGGTTTGGGGGAAGGAGGGGGCTTGGTTGCTGACATATGAAGTTACCTACTCAGATGGAACGTTATGGTGAGTACATAACTTCTTTATCTGAAGTAGTTAACTTCATTTGATCAGCAATCTATGGGACAGAGTCCCCAGCTACCAAAAACATAGGAGGTCCTCAAGGAAGGATATTCTGGAGCACTGCAAAGCCAAGAGATGCTCTTCCACTGGATATTAAATCCAATTTATAATGAGAGATAAAGGTATGAGAGGAAGCCCAAGTAGCCGCAGAACAAATGTCATCCAAGGGAACTCTTGACCAGAACGCAACAGAAATAGCCATAGAACGGGTAGAATGGGCATGAACCCCTAAGGGCTCTGGCAGACCAGATATCTTGTATGTGAACAAAATGCAGTGAAAAATCCATCTAGCTAGAGTCACCTTCGACACTGGCTTACCCAAGAAGGGCTTCGCAAAGGAAACAAAGAGCTGCTCTGACTTGCGAAAGGCAGCTGTTCTGTGCAGGTAAAAGCACAATTGTCTATGAACATCTAACAAATGAAGTTTGTATTCCGATTTATTCTGATAGTTAGGGAAGAAAACTAGAAGTTATGTACTCACTATAATATTCGATGTATATGGTCCATCTCACCTCCATTCTTACTCACGGGTTCAGAGCCGAACATCGGCTCTGGCTCGGCCAACTTATTTTTCTAGCACGAAGTCTCTAATTGGCTGGGCTAACCTGGTATCCCATGTTGCACTGCTCCATAACCCCAGATCTAGTTTGCAGCAACTCATAGTCACACCTCATGCACAACCACAGTTCAGTAGAGTAGAACACTAACCAGGGCAGCAAAGAAAAAATAACCAATACTGAAGGGTACTGAAGACAAATGTTGCCTCCAAATCTTCCAGGAGGGGGGACAGGTGGGAGGGAACGTAAGAATGTGAGGCGAGATGGACCACATACATCAAACGTTATGGTGAGTACATAACTTCTAGATGTTATGTGGTCCAATCTCACCTACATTCTTACTCACGGGACAGTGTCCCCAGCACCTCTATCCTGGGAGGCTCAATGGAAGATGTTCCTGAGAACAGTGGAACCAAAGGAAGCCTGGCCCCTAGAAGCCACATCTAATTTGTAATGAGTAATGAAGGTGTGGGGGGAAGTCCATGTGGCCGCAGCACAAATTTCATCCAAAGATAGCCTGGAATGATAAGTTACTGAAGTGGAAACCGCCCTGGTGGAGTGAGCCTTGACAGGGAATGGTAACTCTCTGCATACTTACGAGTAGACATAGGAGATGCAATCAGAACTCCATCTGGAAATTGTAATCTTAGAAATAGGGGAACCTGTTCTATTTTCTGAAAAAGACACAAAGAGTTGGTCAGACTTACGAAGTTGTTTTGTCCTGTGTAAGTAGAAACGAAGCTGCCTGTGTACATCCAACTGATGAAACTTAAACTCTGCCTTGTTGGAAAATTGAGGAAAGAAAACTGGCAGCTCAATGGACTGATTGAGATTAACGGCAGAGGTTACCTTTGGAAGGAAGGACAGATTACATCTCAAGGAAACCCTGTCCTTATGAAAGATTAAATATGGGGATTTGATGGACAATGCTTGAATCTCCGACACTCGTCTGGCTGATGTGATGGCTATTAAGAATGCAGTCTTCCAAGACAGAAATTTGAATTCACAGGTGGCAGCTGGTTCGAAAGGTGATAAAGTCAGGGCCTGTAAAACAAAATTTAAATCCCATGGCATGATGGGTTCTGACACAGGAGGCCGAAGCAACAGGGTGCCCCTCAAAAAGGCCTTACATAGCTTATGGGCCATGAGAGAAGGTTTGTAAGAGGTATGAAAATTAGAAATAGCGGCCAGCTGGACCTTAATGGTAGAAGAAGCAGAACCCTGCTGAAAAAGAGTGGATAAAAAATCTAAGACAGCAGGGATGGGGGCTGTGAAAGGATCCAGTCCCTTGGCCTGAGCCCAAATCAAAAACCTTTTCCACTTGCTGGAGTAAATCTTCCTGGTAGAAGATTTATGAGAAGAAGATAAAATGTGTACTACCTCAGGTGAAAAACGATGAAGTCTGATTAAAGATGGAAGTGGAGTAGCCAGGCTGTCAACCTGAGGGTCCGCAGGGAGGGATGGGACTGTCCCGACATGTGTGTCAGTAGATCTGGTGCTGGGTCCAGAGTCCAAGGACTGTCCACTGCATACTGATGAAGAAAGGAGAACCAGACTTGGTGAGGCCAGTGTGGGGCAATCAGAATCATCTTGCTTCCTGAGGAAATGGCTTTCTGAATTACTCTTGGTAGCAGAGGAAATGGAGGAAAAGCATAGAGCAGACCGGGAGGCCAATCATGGACTAGAGCGTCCCTGGGTGACTCCCCCTGTGGGGGGATCAGAGTGAAGTAGTTGCTGCACTTGGTATTGTGGGGTAGGCAAAAAGGCCGCAGCAAGGCTGACCCCACCTGTTGAAAATCTGTTCCGCAACTCGGCGGTTCAGGGACCACTAGTAAGGCATCAGAATAGATCTGCTTAGCCTGTCTGCTATCACATTGGCCTTCCTCAGAATGTGCATTGCCACTAGGAACCATCGGGAAGACACTGCCCACTGCCACACTCACATGGCCGCTCTGCATAGGGGGTAAGATCTGGTTCCCCCTTGCTTGTTCAGTTACCACACTACGGACATGTTGTCCGAGTGAATCGCAATCATTCCTAGGGGAAGAGAGCTCTGCAGTGCTTGCAATGCCAGTAACACCGCTCTCATCTCTAGAACATTGATGTGCAGATGTACCTCGTGATCCTGCCAGGTGCCTTGGACCGTCCTGCCAAGATAATGCCCCCCAACCCTATCTGGGAGGCGTCCGTGGTCACTGTGGCAACTGGAGGCATAGGAATAAATGGATTCCCTATGTTAAAGTTGGTGGAACGCAGCCACCAACAGAGGTCCTGTTTGCACCGATCATTGAGTAGGATCAAATGGGACAGGGGAAGTTTCTGAAAGGACCATTGTGCAGAGAGGAGCCACTGCAGAAGCCTCATGTTTAATCTGGCTAGGGGCACTAACATAATGGTGGCTGCCATGGATCCCAGGAGCTGTAGGACCCATCTGGCCTGAACCTTCTTGAGGGGTAGCAATGCGCGAACCTGACCCTGCAACACCTCTATCCTTACTTGAGGCAGGAACACCCGCATATGAACAGTGTCTAGCTCTGCACCTATAAATGTGACAAGCTGTGAGGGCAGCAAGGCAGACTTTCCCCAGTTCAAGGTAATTCCTAGTTGATGACAAAGGGCAATGGTCTTTTCCCTGGCCTGAATGAGAAGATGCCTGGTGGGGGTGGTGAGGAGCCAGTCGTCCAGGTATGGAAACACTTGGAATCCTTGACATCTCAGGTGAGCTGTCACCACTGCCAAACACTTGGTGAACACCCTGGGGGCTGTGGTGAGGCCAAAGGGCAGGGCACAAAACTGGAAATGACTGGCTCCCAGCCAGAAGCGTAAGTGACTCCTGGATGCTCTGTTCATTTTGATATGGTAGTAAGCATCCTTGAGGTCGATGGAGCACATCCATACTTCTTTTCCCAGTAACGGAAAAATAGACTGAAGTGTGACCATTCGGAACTTGGACTTTAGAATGTAGTGATTCAGTAGGCTGAGTTCCAAGATGGGTCTCAGGTCCCCTGTTTTTTTCAGCACCAAAAAGAGTCTTGAGTAAGTCCCTAACCCGATCTGGTCTGAGGGGACAGGTTGGATGACTCCTTTTCCAGCAACTTTGAAATTTCTAGTGTTGTGTAATCCCTTTGACTGGGTGGAACGTCTGGGATTCTCTTGGGTGGAGGAGGGTCTGACAATAAGGGGATGGAATAACCTCCGGTAACTATACGAAGCACCCATAGATCCTGAGTGATACTTACCCAGGCTTCCGGGTACAATGAAATGCGGCCCCCGACTGGCTCCGGAATAGCACAGTCGGGCAATACATCAGGAACGATGATAGGAAGGTCCGCGAAAGGAATCACGGTCTCCTGAATTGCGAGGCCCAAATGGAAAACCGTTTCCATTTGCTGTTGTAAACCTTCTTGGCAGAAGGCTTATGCGCCGCTACCAGGATGGATCTAACTGCAGACGAGATACCGGGAGTCCTGGCAGCTAATGGAACTGGATCAACCAAGCTGAGAGCTTGAGGTCATCCAGATTCGGCGTTTCTAATCCCGAAGGATGAGAAATCAGATCCAGGATGGGATCTAAGATCCAAAGAGGAGCTATAAGATGGGACCGTAGGTATGGGAACCAGGTTTGATGAGGCCAGAATGGGGCTATGAGGATAATCTTGTTCCCCAACCAATAAGCTTTCTGTAAAAATGTTGTCATTAACAGAAGAGGAGGATAAGCATAAAGAAGACAGGATGGCCAAGCATTTACTAGAGCGTCTCTGGGGCTTTCCCCCCGGGGGGGGGAATTAGAGCGAAAAACTTGCTGCTCTTCGCATTTGAAGGAGATGCGAAGAGATCACAGCAAGGCTAACCCCACTTGCGGAAGATCGGTTTCGCTACTAAGGGGTTCAGAGACCACTCGTAAGGCGAGAGGATAGTTCGACTCAGCTTGTCCGCTAGGATGTTAGACCGACCCGGAATGTGCATTGCTAACAGAAAACGGTTGGTGGATATCTCCCAATCCCAAACTCTCATGGCCTCTCGGCAAAGAGGGTAAGACCTGATCCCCCCCTGTTTGTTGATGTGCCAGACCACTGACATGTCTGTCTGAATTGCAATAGTCCCTGGAGGAAGAAAGGCATGAAGAGCTTGCAATGCTAGAAGCACCACTCTCATCTCCAGAGCGTTGATATGCAGAATGGTCTCTGTCTGAGTCCACGTACCTTGGACAGTTCTGCCCATGCAATGCCCCCCTACCCAAGGCAAGAAGCGTCCGTGGTTGTCGTGGCTTGGGGTTGTGGCATTATGAATGATCGTCCTTCCCGAAGCTCTTGAGATTGGAGCCACCATATGAGGGAATTTCTGCAAACTCTGCTGAGGGGGATCGGAGAGTCCAATGGGTGTTGAAGGATGGACCACTGGACCTGCAAGGTCCACTGGAGGACCATCATGTGCAAGCGAGCTAACGACAAAAGGTTGATTGCTGCTGCCATGTACCCTAAGGCTCTCAGGACTAACTCTGCTGATGGGGCTGGAGATTGAAGGAGTGCTAGAATGTGAAGGGTTAAGCTGCAAAGTCTGCCCGACGTCAAGAAGGCCTTAGTCTGAAGCGTGTCTATTCTGGCCCCTATGAAGTCCAGGACTTGAACTGGTTAAAGGGATGATTTCTTGTAATTTATAGTGATCCCCAACTGGGAGGCTAAGAGCAGGAAGCAATCCCTGGCTAAGCAGAGTAGATGCCTGGTGGAGGTGGCAAGGAGCCAGTCGTCCAGGTAAGGAAAAACCTGTATTCCCTGAAGCCTCAGGTGGGCCGCTACAACTGCCATGACCTTGGTGAACACCCTGGGGGCTGTGGTGAGGCCAAATGTTAGGATCCTGAACTGGTAATGACTGGCCCCCAGCCGAAAGCGGAGAATCCTCCTGGATCACCTGTCCATGAGAATTTGGTAGTACGCATCTTTGAGGTTTATGGAGCACATCCAGTCATTCTCCTGCAGTAGGGGGAGAATGGATTGAAGAGTGACCATCCGGAATTTCTCCTTGGCAATGAAGAGGTTCATTGTAGAAAGGTCGAGAATTGGTCTTAAGTCCCCGTCTTTTTGGCACCAAAAAAGAACCTGGAGTAATTGCCTAACCCGGAATGGTCTGGGGGGACGTGCTGGATAGCTCTTTTTTCTAGCAGCTTCTTTATTTCTAAAGCTGAAGCCTCCCTCTGACTGGGTGGAACATCGGGGAGGCGCCTCGATTGAGGAGGAAGATTTATGAAGGGAATAGAGTAGCCTCTGCATATTATTCGAAGCACCCAGCGATCTGTCGTGATGGACTCCCATTGTGCCAGGTGCTTGGAAAAATACTCCCGACTGCCTCCAGAGAGGAGCAGTTGGGCAACCCCTCAGGGCTGTTGTGTGGGTCGATTGGAAAAGGGTTCCCACGACCCAAAATTCTTCGGCCCCCCCTTTGCCTCTAGCCGGCATCCACCTTGCCCCCCTCTGCCTCTGAAGGATGAAGGGTCCGGAGCATAACGGTACTGCTGAGACTTCCGGAACCACATCTTCTTTTGTCCTCTCTGGTTCCTGTAAAAGGACCTTTGAGGAGCCAAGAAGATGATTCCGATGGCAGACAGCATCTTCCCGTCTTTCTCGCTCTGGACCAATGTATCGCTGATGGTCTTGCCAAACAGAGTAGAACCGTCGTTGCGAAGGATGCCTTGAAGGGTTCCACAAAGTCGCAAAGTCAGAGCCAGGTGTGACGCCGTAAGGCGATGCCTGATCTGCTGGCTCTAGCGGCCCCCTCCATGGTATGGGAGAGTAGCCGCATAGACGTGTTCGATACAGATTTGAGAGTGGCCATGCGAGTCGAGAAGGTCCATTTGTCCTTGGCCGACATGGACTCAGGGGGAGACTCAGCGTATCCCTTCACCAGATCCCGCTGCAGCCTAATCACATGGGCCAAGTAATTCAGCGCCCTTATGGAAAAGGCAGCTGAAGCAAACATCCACTTTTCGATACGATCCATTGTCTGAGATGCCTTATCAGGAGGATGGACTGAGGAACTATCCTGTGCCAGTTCCTTCTTGGTGGCAGCCGCCACCACCATGGCATCTACCGGGGAACCTTTACTCCACGGTGTCCTATCCACAGGGGGACTAAGGATCTTATCTGGTCTCCTGGGGATTGGCTCTACAGTGTCCGGCTCCTTCCATGCCCTGGTAGTAATGAGGTCTACCAGGGGGTCGGCAGGAGGGGACACCCAAGAGGCAGACGGGCCTGCGTCAAATGCCTCCAGAAACACAGACTCATCCGAGGAAGGCTTTTGGGCTGACCACCCCCTTTTAGGCATTGCATTTCCATAATGTCTCCAAAGGAGATGTCCTCGGGGGTGACCTGGGGAACCTTCCCCTTCCTCTAAATCGATGTCTTCCGTGAGAGACTCGGGGGAGTCCAAGTGCCTCCTCTTACACTTACGTTTGTGAGGGACATCCTCAGCGGGACTGTCCGAGGAGGGCTCACCAACAGGGTCATGTTCCTCCAGTGGAACTGGCTGGGGCATCGACACAGGCTGTCCCTGGGGCCAGATGATGGAAGACAAGCCCATCTGCTGAGGGAATGGTGGCTGGATCCGTAGCACAAGCAAGGGGTCTCGAACCTCTCGAGAGAACCCTCTCCACCACGTCGAACACCGAAGGTGAACCGCTCTCTCTGGGTTCCATGAGCAACACCCTCAGATCCGACGAGGGGATCGGCGACAGAGCCAAAGTGATTGGAGCCAAAAGGGAAGTGTGCTCCGACTGCAACGGAGCCGAAGACACAATTACCCCCTCGGATCCGATGCACAGCTCTCGGCCCCGAGAACTCGGATCTGAAAAGGGATCTGACAAACTTGAGGGCATGGCCGGCGTCGAAGTAGCAACTACTATCGGCGCTAACTCCCTGACTCCGAGACTACTCGGATCCGACGGCTCCAAAACCCAATAATAGATCAGAGAAGGAGCTATGGGAGTAAAAAATGGGGCTGAGCTCCCCCCGGAGGGGGGGGAGCAGGAGCACTCCCATCTACATCTGGGCTTGGAGGAAGCAACGCATCATCTAGTCCATGTCAGCATCTGAGAGGCTTTGTGTCGACCTAGAAGAGGCTGCCACGACGACCTCAAAGATGGCCGGGGCTCCTCCTCCGGCTCCGGGGAGAAACATGGAGAATGGAGACAAGAGGGGGAGGTCCCTTGAATCTTCAGGGGAGAAGAGAGCTGTTTAGCCGGCTGGGCCGAGAGGACTGAGTCGGCCCGCCTCTTGTGGCTCCTATGTTTCTCTCTATCCCTCTCTCTCTCTCCTCTCTTTTCTCTTGGTGTCCTTCCCTCCCTGGAAAATAGTGGGAGGTTGAGTCCCAGCCAGGAGAGATAGCACAGCTGGCTGAACAGCCGCAACCTCGGCTGGAGCCACTGAGGGAGAGGAGGAAGAAGCAGAATCCGCGGGTATAAGACCTGCCAGGATCAGCTTGTTCCTCCTATCCCTCAGAGCCCGGGGGTTAAAGGCTGCGCAAATATGGCAGCCCGATGATAAATGCGCTACCCCCAGGCAAAGAATGCACTGAGTGTGGCCATCAGGTGGGGAGAGCTTATGACCCCACTCAGAGCACTTGGAGAAAATGGCCTTAGGGCCTTTGGCCATACCAAACCACAACCACACACACACTGACACACAAGAATATGGGGAAGGGGGAATATACTAAAACTAAGCTAGGCTAATGGGTTTAAACAATCACAAACACACACCTCTCAAAAATTTGCAAAAGGTCAAGAATTTACCCAACCACTACCTGAATTTACTACCTAACCACCAGGAGCTCGTAACTCGTGCTTGTTAAAGCCGCAGCAAATGAGAACTGGGGACTGGAAGGAGGTAGCAGGGTATTATGGGTAAGGGGAAGGAGCTTGGAGCTCAGATCTTTAGCTTGGAAAGCTGCTGGCTCGGATCCAGGTCGGATCTGATATCCACAGGCTGCTGATCAAATTAAGTTAACTACTTCAGACTGGTAGTTTCATTTTGCTATGTAAAACAGGGTTACAGTAGAGTGCTAGAGGAAAGTAGCAGGGCGCTACTAACCAAATGGCAGTAAAGCAGTGTTTGTTGAACCTCATTTATAAATCCTTCTTCAGCTATGTAGAAAATTAAGAAATAATGCTTAACAATGTACTGAATTAGTCCACAATAACACCACTCATTCAGACCCAAAGGACATAGTGAATATATTAGCAAACAAATTTAGTTTTAACTTTAGCCCATACATCCTTGTTGTCCGTCACACTAAACTCAACATGGTACCCTTTCAAAAATCATTCTAAAACAAGTCTTAGAATTCCTGTTCAAAATTAAAATTAACAACTTTGTAGGGCCAAAGAACATATTCAACCACATCCTCATTGCAGGGCAGTACAAACTAGCAGATCTGCTTCTCAACCTTTTCAGCTTTAGCTTAGTCACTGGATATGTTCCAAAACTCTGGAGAACTGCTATAGTAATGCCCCCACATAAAGGTGGTTCTTCTTCTGACCCTGGTAATTATAGTCCAATTCATCTCACCAGCTTTATTTGTAAGAACATGGAACAAGTAATATCCAAACTTGTAACTGCAGTCATAGGCAACATTACTGACCTTGACCTAAACCATTATGATTTTGTGAAGTATAGATCCTGCTTCTTGAACCTAGTAAGTTTCTTTTGAAAGAGTCACTGAGACAGTGGATAGTGGTCTTTCAGTACATGATAGCACACACTTAGACACTGTGTCTGAAATCTGTGGTATCTTTTACATCCAGCAGAACTACCACCAACTTAAGCAGATGGGACACTGGTTTTCTATGAATAACAGCAATCAAGGAATTAAACATTGGCAAGCTAAACTTGACCAGACAGAACCTTATCCTTTGTGAGGAATACAGAAGCATTGTGGATGCTGTTACACAGAAAAACTGTCCAATGAAATAAAATTAATATATCAAACAACACAATGCTGCACTGACATGTGTTCACAAAATCCACTGCAACTTCAATATCTATGGCTTCAAGGGAAATTAAAACCAGAGCAACACACAGATGCAGGAGGGGAAGATGACTAATAGACTTTAAGATTGTATGATATTATGGGATAATGGTACACTTAAGAAAGTGAAGCCTACAATACAACTGAAATACATTTTTGAGATTTTAAAATAATTTTTTTCTAACTTTTTTTTATTAATACCAAGTAATAAATCTCACTATTAAAGCTGTGCTGTTACACAATGGTGTATGCCTGGGCAGGTACCTTGATTCCACCCATTACAATACACTATTTTTATTAACCAATTTATAATTAATGTAAAGAATGGATTAATAACATTTAGGTGAAGTTTGGATAAGTTCAGTTGCACCAAATGTAACATCAAGTCATTTTTAAAATACGTTCAGAGAATTTTAACCACCTCCATAGAGAGAACCTTTTTTTCCTGTTTGCACAGTGTAATATGGTTAATGCAGATTGTTGTTTATTGCTGCAAAGTAACATTTCTCACACAGACTCAAACTGTAGCATATATGCTTTTCTAAATATAATCAATGTACAATGTCCCAGTCCTCTTGAAGGGAATCTGACATATTTCCTCTTTCCTTTCTGCTACATCTGTGCACAATGCTATGTCTGTGTAGAAACTTCAAAGGCTGCAGTTAGGCGTGGAAAGCAAGGTACACACTATTTAAGCTATAATGTAAAAATTAGTTTTTGAGGGGGCAAGATCTTCAAACACATATAAAGAATGCAAGTCAGACAGCAAACAATGATGTATGTTTGTTCTGTTTATTACCTGTCCATTTTTAATATGAGAATTTTAGTACATTGCTGCATTGTTAATTTCACATTTAAGTTATACAGCAAAGAGCAGCTATTTTTGGTAGGAAACAGTATGGGAGATGGGTGAACAAATCTTAAATTTCTAGTGACTTCAAGTGAGATGGGCATTTTGGCCATATTTTATTATTCATATTGTTAGTGTTTTCATTATGCCAAAAACGAAAGGAGGAAGGCATCTGAGACGCAAAGGACCAATCATCTGCTATAATTAAATGCTTTAAGTGATTAAAATATTCCTATAAGAATGTTGTCTGTACTTGTTTTACTTACTGCTAGCTGCATTACTACTAAAAAACTGCAAATCACTGAACAAAAAACACTGAAACATATTGTTCTGTGATACCATAACAAAGATAATATGAGTAAAACTGGTGTGCATTTTAACAAATCTAAGACTGTAACTAGCCCACAATATCCAATACTGTATTCAATTAGCCACTAGGAGTAATTATATCCAATTTATAACAGCTTAGGAAAAAGAAGTTATGTACTCACCATAACGTTCCATCTGAGTAGGCAACTTCATTTTTCAGCAACCTGTGGGTATCGGATCCGACCTGGATCCGAGCCGGCAGCTTTTCAAGCTAGAGATCTGGCTCCAAGCTCCTCCCCCTTACCCATAATGCCCTGCCACCTCCTTCCAATCCCCAGATTGCGTTTGCCCATCTACGTAGTTTCACCATGGCAAAACAACAACCTGGAGAATCCTAACCTAAGGCTTAACAAATGACCTGGCTAAACTATCCTAGTGATCAGGAAACCAAAGAATCAGGTTAGGGGGAAGGAGGGCGTGATGGTTGCTGACAAATGAAGTTACCTACTCAGATGGAACGTTATGGTGAGTACATAACTTCTTTATCTGAAGTAGGAAACTTCATTTGATCATCAACCTGTGGGACAGAGTCCCCAGCTACCAAAAAACTTGGGAGGTCCTCAAGGAAGGATATTCCGGAGCATTGCAGAGCCAAAATCCACCCTTCCTCTAGACACTAAATCCAATTTATAATGAGAGATAAAGGTATGAGAGGATGCCCAAGTAGTAGCAGAACAAATGTCATCCAAGGGAATTCTTGACCAGAATGCAGCTGATGTAGCCATAGAATGGGTAGAGTGAGCGCGAATCCCAGTAGGTTCTGGCAGGCCAGATAGTTTATATATGAACAAAATGCAATTTGAAATTCATCTGGCCAGTGTCACCTTCGACACAGGCTTACCCAAGAAGGGTTTAGCAAAAAGAGACAAACAGCTGATCAGACTTGCGGAAGGCCACTGTTCTGTGTAAATAAAATAGTAACTGCCTATGAACATCTAACAAATGAAGTTTATACTCCCCTTTGTTTTGATAATTAGGGAAGAAAACTGGGAGATTAATGGACTGATTGATGTTCATCTCAGAGGCCACTTTAGGTAAAAAAGACGGGTTAGTCCTGAGAGAGACCCTGTCCTTATGAAAAACCAGATACGGGACTCTAATACAGAGAGCTTGAAGCTCTGACATTCTTTTAGCTGAGGTAATGGCTACCAAAAAGGCAGTTTTCCAGAAAAAGAAGTTATGTACTCACCATAACATTCCATCTGAGTAGGTACTTCATTTGTCTGCAACCTGTGGGTATTAGATCCAATCTCGGATCTGAGCTGGCAGCTTCACAAGCTACAAGATCCGAGCTCCTAGCTCCTCCCCTACCCATAATCCCCTGTCACTAACTGTATTACCTCAGATCGATTTTGCCCAATCTAAGCCATAACCTCGACAGAGGTATACTGAAGACCTAACCTCAAGACAGCAAAATTTCAGGTGACCAGTAGAAAACCCAAGAAAAGGTTAGGGGGATGGCAGGGAGGGATGGTTGCAGACAAATGAAGTACCTACTCAGATGGAACATTATGGTGAGTACATAACTTCTTTATCTGAAGTAGTTACTTCATTTGCTCTGCAACCTGTGGGACAGAGTCCCCAGCTACCTAGACAATAAACCTGGGTGGCCTTATGGAAGGATATTCCGAAGCACCGCAGAGCCAAAAGAAGCCCTACTTCTCGATATCATATCCAGTTTATAATGAGAAATGAATGTATGAGAAGAGGACCAGGTAGCTGCTGAACATATGTCGTCCAAGGGAACCCTGGACCAGAAAGCTGCTGAGGTGGCGATGGACTGGGTAGAATGAGCGTGTATTCCCATAGGAGCTGGTTTGCCCGAAGATACATACCCTTGAACTATACATTGACAAATCCAATTTGCTAGGGTCACTTTAGAAATGGCCCTTCCCCTGGCTGATTTTGCAAAGGACACAAGCAACTGATCAGACTTGCGAAAATCCTTAGTTCTGTGCAAGTAAAAACATAGTTGCCTGTGTACGTCCAGTTTGTGCAATATGTACTCCCCCTTATTCTGAATATTTGGAAAGAACACGGGCAAATAGATTGATTGATTTATATTATTTTCTGAAGCCACCTTAGGTAAGAAAGACGGGTTAGTCCTGAGAGACACTCTATCCCTGTGAAAAATGAGATAAGGGGGTTTCATACACAGTGCCTGGAGTTCCGAAACCCTCTTGGCAGAAGTAATAGCTACCAAAAAAGCCATTTTCCAGGACAAGAATTTTAAAGGAATCAAGGCTGCAGGCTCAAAGGGTGGACTCGTCAGGGCTTGCAAGACTAATGTCAAATCCCATGGGGGTACCACCGTTTTCACAGGAGGCTTCAAGAGAAAGACGCCTCACAAGAAAGTTTTGCATAACTTATTGGATGCCAATGACCCTAATCCATCTCCCACATGAAAATGGGAAATGGCTGCTAACTGCACCTTAACCGTAGAAGCACTTGCACCCTGCCGAAAAATCAGTGACAGGAAGTCCAAGATTGTCAGAATAGGAACTGTAAAAGGATCCAGGCCCTTGTCTGTTGCCCAGATGGAGAAGCGTTTCCACTTGCTATTATATATTTTCCTGGTAGCCGGCTTATGAGCCGCTACCAGAATGGCCTTCACTGGTGATGAGATACCGGGAGTCCTTGCCATCAGTGGAACTGGATCAACCAAGCCGCAAGCTTGAGGTTTACCAGGTTTGGGGTTTGACATCCTGTGGGATGTGAAATCAGGTCTGGAATGGGTTCCAGTATCCAATGGGGAGTTAAACTGTGAGACCGCCGGTATGGGAACCAGATCTGGCGAGGCCAGAATGGGGCTATGAGGATAACTTTGCTCCCCAACCGAGAGGCTTTCTGTATGAACTTGGTCATAAGCGGAAGGGGAGGGTAAGCATAAAGAAGACCAGGAGGCCAAGCATGAACTAAAGCGTCTCTGGGAGTCTCCCCCTCGGGGGGGGAAGTATTGCGAAGTACTCGCTGCATTTTGTGTTTGATGGAGAAGCAAAAAGATCACAGTGAGGCCAACCCCACTTGCGGAAGATCTACTTCGCAACTGATGGATTGAGAGACCACTCGTACGGAGTGAGAATTATCCGACTCAGTTTGTCCACTAATATGTTGGACCATCCCGGAATGTGCATTGCTACTGGAAAGCGGTTGGTGGATATCGCCCATTCCCACACTCTCATAGCTTCTCGACAAAGGGGATAAGACCTGGTTCCTCCCTGTTTGTTTATGTACCAGACTACCGACATATTGTCTGTCTGGATTGCAATAGTGCCCAGAGGTAGAAGGTCGTGGAGAGCTTGCAACGCTAGAAGCACCGCCCTCATCTCTAGGACATTGATATGCAGAGCGGTCTCTAGGGAAGTCCACGTGCCTTGGACGGTTCTGCCCAAACAATGCCCCCCCCACCCGAGGCGAGAAGCATCTGTGGTCAACGTGGCTTGGGGCAGGGGAATCACAAAGGGTCTCCCTTGCCTCAGCTCTCGAGTGTGAAGCCACCAAAGAAGGGAGTCTCTGCAAACTCTGCTCAGTGGGATTGGAGAGCTTAACGGGTGGAGTAATAGCGACCACTGAACCTGGAGGGTCCATTGTAAAATCCGCATTCGCAGGCATGCATGAAGGGATAGACCGATTGCCGCTGCCATAGACCCCAGTGCCCTCAGGACTAACTCCGCCACATGAGCCTGGCTCTGAAGAAGAGTAAGCACCTGAAGCGACAAGCTGCTCAGCCTGTCCGACGTCAGAAAGGCTCGAGAAGTACGGGTATCCAATCTGGCCCCTATGAACTCTAATACTTGTACGGGGCGAAGGAAGGATTTTTGAAGATTCACTGAGATGCCTAGACTCTGGGCAAGAGTCAGAGTGTAATCTCTTGCAACGCAGAGTTGATGCCTGTTGGCGGCGGTAAGGAGCCAGTCGTCTAGGTATGGGAAAACCTGAATGCCCTGAAGTCTCAGGTGGGCTGCAACCACTGCCATGACCTTGGTGAACACCCTGGGGGCTGAGGTGAGGCCGAACGGAAGAACCCTGAACTGATAATGACTGGCTCCCAGCCAGAAGTGGAGAAACCTTCTGGATCATCTGTCCATCAACATGTGGTAGAATGCATCCTTGAGGTCTATAGAGCACATCCAGTCATTCTCCTGCAGCAAGG
Organism: Protopterus annectens; assembly: GCF_019279795.1. Lineage (NCBI taxonomy): Eukaryota > Metazoa > Chordata > Ceratodontiformes > Protopteridae > Protopterus > Protopterus annectens. Next base: position 1,209,875,748 of record NC_056747.1, on the reverse strand, counting down.
GGAGAATTGATTGAAGTGTGACCATCTGGAATGTTTCCTTGGGGATGAACAGGTTCAGAGCGGACAAGTCTAGGATGAGTCTTAGGTCCCCCGTCTTCTTTGGCACTAAAAAGAACCTGGAGTAATAACCCAATCCGGACTCATCTGGGGGGACGGGCTGGATGGCTCTTTTTCTTAGCAACTTCGAAACCTCCGAAGCCGCTGCCTCCCTCTGATCGGGTGGAACATCGGGGAGGCATCTGCTTGTAGGGCGAAGGCCTAGGAAGGGAATGGAGTAACCTCTGGATATGATCCGGAGCACCCATCGATCTGTCATAATGGACTCCCAATTTGACAGATGCTCTGTCAACCGCCCCCTCAACTGCCTCCAGAGATGGACAGTCGGGTAAGCCCTCAGGGCTGCTGCGCGGGTCTGTCCGAGAAAGGCTCTCTAGACCCAAAATTACGCGGCCCCCCTCTGCCTTTGGGCCGGCATCCACCTTGTCCTCCTCTGCCTCTGGAGGACGAGGGGTCCGAAGCTGGATGGGATTGCTGAGACTTGCGGAACCACAACTTCTTTTGTCCCCTCTGATTCCTTGAGAAGGATCGTTGGGGATTAGAGAAGCGGACCCCGACGGCAGACAGTGTCTTTCCATCCTTCTTGCTTTGGACCAGCGTTTTGCGAACGGTCTTGCCAAAAAGCGAAGACCTGTCAAATGGTGCATTCATGAAGGACGCCTTAAAGGGTTCCGCGAAATTGCAAAGGCGGAGCCAGAAGGGATGCCGCAAGACGACCCCAGCTCCGCTGGCCCTCGCGGCTCCCTCCATTGCATGAGAGAGTAGCCGCATGGACGTGTTAGAGATGGATTTTAGAGTGGCCATACGAGTCGAAAACACCTGCTTGTCCTCGACCGACATGGACTCTGGGGTGCTGCAGCCTATTCCTTAATCAAGTCTCACTGTAGCCTAATGGTATGTGCCATATAATTCAGTGCCCTCACTGAGAAGGTCGCTGAAGCAAACATCCACTTCCCAATGCGGTCCAGCACTCGAGATTCCTTATCCGGCAGGTGTACTGAAGAACTCTCTTGGGCGAGTTCTCTCTTCGTGGCAGCCACCACCAACATGGCATCGACCAGAGACCCCTTGGCCCATGACTGTGAAGGACTTTGTTGGGCCATCTCGGGATTGGCTCCACGGTGTAGTAATAAGGTCTACCAGGGGGTCAGCCAGAGGGGACACCCAGGAGGTAGACGGGCCTGCCTCAAATGCCTCCAGGAAGACGGATTTGTCTGCGGAATGTTTTTGGGCAGACCACCCCCCTCTAATACACAACATCTCCATGATGTCTCCGAAAGCCACCCTTCCTGTAGACACTAAATCCAATTTATAGTGCGAGATAAAGGTATGAGAGGATGCCCAAGTAGCCGCAGAACAAATGTCATCCAAGGGAATTCTTGTCCAGAATGCAGCTGATGTAGCCATAGAACGGGTAGAGTGAGCGCGAACCCCAGTAGGTTCTGGCAGGCCAGATAGTTTATATATGAACAAAATGCAATTCGAAATCCATCTGGCCAGAGTTACCTTCGACACAGGCTTATCCAAGAAGGGTTTAGCAAAAGAGACAAATAGCTGATCAGACTTGCGGAAGGCCGCTTTTCTGTGTAAATAAAACCATAACTGCCTATGAACATCTAACAAATGAAGCTTGTACTCCCCTTTGTTTTGATAATTAGGGAAGAAAACTGGGAGATTAATGGAATGATTGATGTTCGCCTCAGAGGACACTTTAGGTAAGAAAGACGGGTTAGTCCTGACAGAGACCCTGTCCTTATGAAAAATCAGATACGGGGCTCTAATACAGAGAGCTTGAAGCTCCGACACTCTTTTAGCTGAGGTAATGGCTACCAAAAAGGCAGTTTTCCAGAACAAGAATTTCAAATCAACAGAGGCTGCAGGTTCAAAAGGAGGTCCAGTTAGGGCTTGAACGACCAAGGTTAGATCCCAAGGAGGGACGGGGTTCCTAACAGGGGGTCTCAAGAGAAACGTACCTTTCAGAAAGGCCTTACAAATCTTGGTGGAAGTGAGGGGACTGAGATTATCTCCAATGTGAAAATGCGAGATGGCAGCCATTTGAACCTTTACAGTAGAGGAACTGGCCCCTTGCTGAAAAATATGCGATCGGCAAGTCCAACGGATGGTGAAGGATGGACCACTGAACCTGTAATGTTCACTGGAAAATCCTCATGTGCAAGCGGGCTAAGGGCGTGAGGTTGATTGCTGCTGCCATGGACCCTAGAGCTCTCAGGACTAACTCCGCTGACAGGGCAGGTGACTGGAGAAGGGCTAAAACATGTAAAGTCAAACTGCGAAGTCTGTTTGGTGTCAAGAAGGCCTTGGTCTGAAGCATGTCTGTCCTGGCCCCTATGAACTCCAAGACTTGAACTGGTTGGAGGGATGACTTCAAGTTTATGGTGATCCCCAAATGGGATGCTAGATGTAGGAAACAATCCCTGGCTAAGCAGAGTAGATGCCTGGTGAGGGCGGTCAGGAGCCAGTCATCTAGGTAAGGAAAACCCATATTCCCTGAAGCCTCAGGTGGGTTGCTACAACTGCCATGACCTTGGTGATCACCCTGGGGGCTGTGGTGAGACCGAACTGGTAATGACTGGCCCCTAGCCGGAAGAGGAGAAACCTCCTGGAACGCCTGTCCATGGGAATGTGATAGTACGCATCCTTGATGTCTATGGAGCACATCCAGTACTTCTCCTGCAGCAGGGGCAGAATGGATTGAAGCGTGACCATCCAGAATTTTTCCTTGGCAATGAAAAGGTTCATTGTTGAAAGGTCGAGGATCGGCCTTAAGTCCCCCGTCTTCTTTTGCACCAAAAAGAACCTGGAGTAATTGCCTAATCCTGATTTTCCTGGGAGGATGTGCTGGATGGCTCTTTTTTCTAGCAGCTTTTTTACCTCTAAAGCTGCAGTCTCCCTCTGACTGGGTGGTACATCGGGGAGGCGCCTCGACTGAGGAGGCAGATTTAGGAAAGGGATAGAGTAACCCCTGGATATTATTCGAAGCGCCCAGCGATCTGATGTTATGGACTCCCATGGGGCCAAGTGTTCCAAAAACGCCCCCGACTGCCTCCAGAGAGGAGCAGTCGGGCAACTCCTCAGGGCTGCTGTGTGGGTCGATCAGAAAAGGGTTCCCGTGACCCAAAAGTTTTCGGTTCCCCTCTGCCTTTGGGCCGGTGTCCACCTTGTCCTCCTCTGCCTTTGAAGGATGAAGGGTCTGGAGCGTAATGAGACTGCTGAGACTTCCGGAGTAACATCTTCTTTTGTCCTCTCTGGTTCCTGGAAAAGGACCTTTGAGGAGCCAAGAAGTGGACTCCGACGGCAGACAGCGTCTTCCCATCTTTCTCGCTCTGAACCAATGTGTCGCGGATGGTCTTCCCAAACAGTGTAGAGCCAGGCGTGACACCTTAAGGCGATGCCAGACCCGCTAGCTCTAGCAGCTCCTTCCATGGCATGGGAAAGTAGTCGCATAGATGTGTTCGAAACAGATTTGAGAGTGGCCATGCGAGTTGAGAAGGTCCGTTTGTCCTTGGTCGACATGGACTCAGGGGGAGTCTCAGCATATTCTTTCATCAGATCCCGCTGAAGTCTAATTACATGGGCCAAGTAATTCAACGCCCTTATAGAAAAAGTGGCTGAAGCAAACATCCGCTTCCCAATATGATCCATAGTCCGAGACTCCTTATCAGGGGGATGGATCGAGGAACTATCTTGAGCGAGTTCCCTCTTGGTGGCTGCCGCCACCACCATGGCATCTACCGGGGAACCCTTACTTCAAGCCACCCTATCCATGGGGGGGACTGAGAATCCTGTCTGGCCTCCTGGGGATCGGCTCTACAGTGTCCGTTTCCTTCCACGCCCTGGTAGTGATGAGATCAACCAGGGCGTCAGCTGGAGGGGACACCCAAGAGGTAGAAGGGCCTGCGAACGCCTCCAGAAACACTGACCCATCCGAAGAAGGCTTTTGGGCTGACCACCCCGCTTTCAAGCAAAGCATTTCCATAATGTCTCCAAAGGAGATGTGATCGGGGGGTGACCTGGGGGAACCTTCCCCTTCTTCCAAATCAATGTCCTCCGTGAGGGACTCAGGGGAGTCCAAGTGCCTCCCCTTACACTTACATTTGTGAGGGACCTCCTCGGTGGGACTGCCCGAGGAGGGCTCACTAACAGGGCCGTGTTCTCCCAGTGGAACAGGCTGGGGCATCAACGCAGGTTGTCCCTGTGACTGGATGATGGAAGACAAGCCCAGCTGCAAGGGAGTGGGGGCTGGACCCGAAGAAAGAGTAGGGGGTCTCGAACCTTTCGAGTGAACCCTCTCCACCATGTCGAAAGCAGAGGGTGAACCAATCTCTCCGGGATCCATGGTTAACAACCTCGGATTCGGCACGGGGATCAGCGTCGGAGCTGAAGCGCTCGGACCCGAGAGGGAAGTGTGCTCCAACCGAAACAGAGCTGAAGACACACTGGCCTGCCTGGATCCGATGCATGGCTCATGGCTCCGACAGCTCGGATCCGAAAGGGGATCTGAAAAACTCAAGGGCATTGCCAGCGTCGAGGTAACTATAACCACTGGCACCGGCACTGCCCGGGACTCCTCGGATCCGATGGCTCAAACCCAATAATGGATCAGAGAAGGAGCTATCGAGTGGGGGGGGGGGAGGCAGCAGCACTCCCATCTGCATCTGGGTTTGGAGGAAACGACGCATCATCCGGTCTATGTCAGCATCGGAGAGACTGTGGGTCGACCTAGAAGAGGCCGCCGAAGCTGGCCGGGAGGGCTGCCGCAATGACCTCGAAGATGGTCGGGCCTCCTCCTCCAGCTCCGGTGAGAAGCGTGGAGAACGGAGCCGAGGGGAGGAAGGCCCGGAAATCTTCTGAGGTGAGGAGAGAAGCTTGGCAGGTGGGGCCGAGGGGGCAGAGTCGGCCCATCGCTTGTAGCTCCTATGCCTTTCTTTCTCCCTCTCTCCTTCTCTCTTTCTCTCTCTCTCCTCTCCTTTTCCTTCCTAGAGTCCCTCTCTCCCTGAGAAGAAATGGGAGGTTGAGTCCCAGCCAGGGGAGAGGGAACAACAGGCTGAACAGCTGCAGCCGCGGCTGAAGCCACTGAGGGACAGGAGGAGGAAGCCGACTCCGAGGGTAGAAGACTCGCTGGTTAAAAGCTGCACAAATTTGGCAGCCCGAAGACAAGTGTGATACTCAGGAAGAGGGGATGCACTGAGTGTGGCCAATCCACTGAGGAAAGCTTATGACCACACTCAGTGCACTTAGAAAAAATGACCTTAGAGGCCTCGGCCATTATCCCAAAAGAAAACACACATGCATCTCACACAATCACCTAAGGGGAAAAAAAAGGGGGGGGGGGAGTACTAGGCTTTAAACTAACAGGAATGGTAAAGGGGTTTAAACTAAGGAGTTAACTGTTCACACATACACAAAAAAACTAGTAAGATTTTAGAAAACTTTCCTACTCACAGATCGCCTAAAGCTAGGAGCTCGAGAAATCCGTGCTTGACAAATCCACAGCAAACGAGATCTGGGGATTGGAAGGAGGTGGCAGGGCATTATGGGTAAGGGGGAGGAGCTTGGAGCTCGGATCTCTAGCTTGGAAAGCTGCCGGCTCAGATCCAGGTCGGGTCCGATACCCACAGGTTGATGATCAAATAAAGTTTCCTACTTCAGATTTGTTGTTATGCAGTAAGTTAAAAAAACGGCAATGTATTACATAAGTTATAATAAAGTCATTTCTGCTGCGTGCTGCAGTGAGGATTCAATAGGTATATGGAAACATTATTAATTACTGAATGGGACCAAGCATTCTGCTGTAATGATAGACTGCACAGAACTTCAAGCAGGGCCACATTCTCCACATAACAGCCAGCTGAAAATAATACTATTAATAATTACTGTGGGGGGCAGGGCATCATACTGCATTACTGAGTCCCCAGGATGGAGAAGCAACCTAAGCTCTGGAAGCTCTCAGCAGGGGTAGGACTATGTAGTGGTCTACTAATTTTATTTCCTCACAGAGAGGGTGCAGGACTAAGCAGTGCAGTAGTACACCCGAGTGAAGATTTCATAAAATCACAGGGTGGTGAAAGAGGAGAAATAGGGTGCAGGACTACTCTCATATTCGTCTCCCTTTTCTATCTGGCAACTGGAGAATGGAGTTGATCCCAGCCTTTAGGTAAGAAAGACGGGTTAGTCCTGACAGAGACCCTGTCCTTATGAAAAATCAGATACGGGCTCTAATACAGAGAGCTTGAAGCCCGACACTTTTTAGCTGAGGTAATGGCTACCAAAAGGCAGTTTTCCAGAACAAGAATTTCAAATCAACAGAGGCTGCAGGTTCAAAAGGAGGTCCAGTTAGGGCTTGAACGACCAAGGTTAGATCCCAAGGAGGGACGGGGTTCCTAACAGGGGGTCTCAAGAGAAACGTACCTTTCAGAAAGGCCTTACAAATCTTGGTGGAAGTGAGGGGACTGAGATTATCTCCAATGTGAAAATGCGAGATGGCAGCCATTTGAACCTTTACAGTAGAGGAACTGGCCCCTTGCTGAAAAATATGCGATAGAAAATCAAGCACTGCTGGGATGGGAGCAGTGAAAGGGTCCAATTTCCTATGAGATGCCCAAATAGAAAACTGCTTCCATTTACTATTGTAAACCTTTCTGGTAGACGGCTTATGTGCCGCCACCAGGATAGATCTAACTGCAGACGAGATACTGGGAGTCCTAGCAACTAATGGAACTGGATCAACCACGCTGAAAGCTTGAGATTGACCAGGTTCGGGGGTTTCAATCCCGAAGGATGAGATATTAGATCCGGGATGGGATCCATGATCCAGAGAGGAGCTATAAGATGAGACCGCAGGCATGGGAACCAGGTTTGACGAGGCCAGAATGGGGCTACAAGGATAATCTTGCTCCCCAATCGATGAGCTTTCTGTAAGAATTTTGTTATCAATGGAAGAGGAGGATAAGCATACAGAAGACCGTGTGACCAAGCATGAACTAGAGCTGCCTTGGGCTTTTCCAGAGGGGAATTAGAGCGAAAAACTCGCTGCACTTCACGTTGGAAGGCGACGCGAAGAGATCGCAGCAAGGCTGACCCACTTGCGGAAGATCCGTTTCGCTACTAAGGTATTCAGAGACCACTCGTAAGGTGAGAGGACAGTTCGACTCAGTTTGTCTGCTAGGATGTTGGACCGACCTGGAATGTGCGTTGCTAGCAGAAAATGGTTGGTGGATATTGCCCAATCCCAAACTCTCATGGCCTCTCGACAAAGATGGTAAGACCTGGTCCCCTCCTGTTTGTTGATGTACCAGACCACTGACATGTTGTCTGACTGAATCGCAATTGTCCCTGGAGGGAGAAAGGCATAAAGGGCTTGTAACGCTAGAAGCACCGCTCTCATCTCCAGAACACTGATATGCAGAATGGTCTCTGTCTGAGTCCACGTACCTTGAACAGTTCTGCCCTCGTAATGCCCCACCCACCCAAGGCGAGAAGTGTCCGTGGTCACCGTAGCTTGGGGTTGCTGCATAACAAACGGTTGCCCTTCCCGAAGCTCTCGGGAGTGGAGCCACCACAAGAGAGAATTTTTGCACACTCTGCTGAGAGGAATCGGCAAGTCCAATGGATGGTGAAGGATGGACCACTGAACCTGTAATGTTCACTGGAAAATCCTCATGTGCAAGCGGGCTAAGGGCGTGAGGTTGATTGCTGCTGCCATGGACCCTAGAGCTCTCAGGACTAACTCCGCTGACAGGGCAGGTGACTGGAGAAGGGCTAAAACATGTAAAGTCAAACTGCGAAATCTGTTTGGTGTCAAGAAGGCCTTGGTCTGAAGCATGTCTGTCCTGGCCCCTATGAACTCCAAGACTTGAACTGGTTGGAGGGATGACTTCAAGTTTATGGTGATCCCCAAATGGGATGCTAGATGTAGGAAATAATCCCTGGCTAAGCAGAGTAGATGCCTGGTGGGGGCGGTCAGGAGCCAGTCGTCTAGGTAAGGAAAACCCGTATTCCCTGAAGCCTCAGATGGGCTGCTACAACTGCCATGACCTTGGTGAACACCCTGGGGGCTGTGGTGAGACCGAACTGGTAATGACTGGCCCCTAGCCGGAAGAGGAGAAACCTCCTGGAACGCCTGTCCATGGGAATGTGATAGTACGCATCCTTGATGTCTATGGAGCACATCCAGTACTTCTCCTGCAGCAGGGGCAGAATGGATTGAAGCGTGACCATCCAGAATTTTTCCTTGGCAATGAAAAGGTTCATTGTTGAAAGGTCGAGGATCGGCCTTAAGTCCCCCGTCTTCTTTTGCACCAAAAAGAACCTGGAGTAATTGCCTAATCCTGATTTTCCTGGGAGGATGTGCTGGATGGCTCTTTTTTCTAGCAGCTTTTTTACCTCTAAAGCTGCAGTCTCCCTCTGACTGGGTGGTACATCGGGGAGGCGCCTCGACTGACGAGGCAGATTTAGGAAAGGGATAGAGTAACCCCTGGATATTATTCGAAGCGCCCAGCGATCTGATGTTATGGACTCCCATTGGGTCAAGTGTTTCGAAAAACGCCCCCGACTGCCTCCAGAGAGGAGCAGTCGGGCAACTCCTCAGGGCTGCTGTGTGGGTCGATCAGAAAAGGGTTCCCGTGACCCAAACGTTTTCGGTTCCCCTCTGCCTTTGGGCCGGTGTCCACCTTGTCCTCCTCTGCCTTTGAAGGACGAAGGGTCTGGAGCGTAATGAGACTGCTGAGACTTCCGGAGTCACATCTTCTTTTGCCCTCTCTGGTTCCTGGAAAAGGACCTTTGAGGAGCCAAGAAGTGGACTCCGACGGCAGACAGCGTCTTCCCATCTTTCTCGCTCTGAACCAATGTGTTGCGGATGGTCTTCCCAAACAGAGTAGAGCCAGGCGTGACGCCTTAAGGCGATACCAGACCCACTAGCTCTAGCAGCTCCTTCCATGGCATGGGAAAGTAGTCGCATAGATGTGTTCGAAACAGATTTGAGAGTGGCCATGCGATGAGAAGGTCCGTTTGTCCTCGGTCGACATGGACTCAGGGGGAGACTCAGCATATTCTTTCATCAGATCCCGCTGAAGTCTAATTACATGGGCCAAGTAATTCAACGCCCTTATAGAAAAGGTGGCTGAAGCAAACATCCGCTTCCCAATATGATCCATAGTCCGAGACTCCTTATCAGGGGGATGGATCGAGGAACTATCTTGAGCGAGTTCCCTCTTGGTGGCTGCCGCCACCACCATGGCATCTACCGGGGAACCCTTACTCCAAGCCACCCTATCCATGAGGGGGACTGAGAATCCTGTCTGGCCTCCTGGGGATCGGCTCTACAGTGTCCGGTTCCTTCCACGCCCTGGTAGTGATGAGATCAACCAGGGGGTCAGCCGGAGGGGACACCCAAGAGGTAGAAGGGCCTGCGAACACCTCCAGAAACACTGACTCATCTGAAGAAGGCTTTTGGGCTGACCACCCCGCTTTCAAGCAAAGCATTTCCATAATGTCTCCAAAGAAGATGTCATCGGGGGGTGACCTGGGGGAACCTTCCCCTTCTTCCCAATCAATGTCCTCCGTGAGGGACTCAAGGGAGTCCAAGTGCCTTCCCTTACACTTACATTTGTGAGGGACCTCCTCGGTGGGACTGCCCGAGGAGGGCTCACTAACAGGGCCGTGTTCTCCCAGTGGAACGGGCTGGGGCATCAACGCAGGTTGTCCCTGTGACTGGATGATGGAAGACAAGCCCAGCTGCAAGGGAGTGGGGGCTGGACCCGAAGAAAGAGTAGGGGGTCTTGAACCTTTCGAGTGAACCCTCTCCACCATGTCGAAAGCAGAGGGTGAACCAATCTCTCTGGGATCCATGGTTAACAACCTCGGATCCGGCACGGGGATCAGCGTCGGAGCTGAAGCGCTCGGACCCGAGAGGGAAGTGTGCTCCAACCGAAATAGAGCTGAAGACACACTGGCCCGCCTGGATCCGATGCATGGCTCATGGCTCCGACAGCTCGGATCCGAAAGGGGATCTGAAAAACTCAAGGGCATTGCCAGCGTCGAGGTAACTATAACCACTGGCACCGACACCCCGGCTCCGGGACTCCTCGGATCCGATGGCTCCGAAACCCAATAATGGATCAGAGAAGGAGCTATCGAGTGGGGGGGGGGGAGGCAGCAGCACTCCCATCTGCATCTGGGTTTGGAGGAAACGACGCATCATCCGGTCTATGTCAGCATCGGAGAGACTGTGGGTCGACCTAGAAGAGGCCGCCGAAGCTGGCCGGGAGGGCTGCTGCAATGACCTCGAAGATGGTCGGGCCTCCTCCTCCGGCTCCGGTGAGAAGTGTGGAGAACGGAGCTGAGGGGAGGAAGGCCCGGAAATCTTCTGAGGTGAGGAGAGAAGCTTGGCAGGTGGGGCCGAGGGGGCAGAGTCGGGCCATCGCCAGCTCCTATGCCTTTCTCCCTCTCTCCTTCTCTCTTTCTCTCTCTCTCTCCTCTCCTTTTCCTTCCTAGAGTCCCTCTCTCCCTGAGAAGAAATGGGAGGTTGAGTCCCAGCCAGGGGAGAGGGAACAACAGGCTGAACAGCTGCAGCCGCGGCTGAAGCCACTGAGGGACAGGAGGAGGAAGCCGACTCCGAGGGTAGAAGACCCGCCCGGGGGTTAAAAGCTGCACAAATTTGGCAGCCCGAAGACAAGTGTGATACCCGCAGGAAGAGGATGCACTGAGTGTGGTCAATCCACTGAGGAAAGCTTATGACCACACTCAGTGCACTTAGAAAAAATGACCTTAGAGGCCTCGGCCATTATCCCAAAAGAAAACACACATGCATCTCACACAATCACCTAAGGAAAAAAAAAAGGGGGGGAGTACTAGGCTTTAAACTAACAGGAATGGTAAAGGGGTTTAAACTAAGGAGTTAACTGTTCACACACACAAAAAAACTAGTAAGATTTTAGAAAACTTTCCTACTCACAGATCGCCTAAAGCTAGGAGCTCGAGAAATCCGTGCTTGACAAATCCACAGCAAACGAGATCTGGGGATTGGAAGGAGGTGGCAGAGCATTATGGGTAAGGGGGAGGAGCTTGGAGCTCGGATCTCTAGCTTGGAAAGCTGCCGGCTCAGAACCAGGTCGGGTCCGATACCCACAGGTTGATGATCAAATAAAGTTTCCTACTTCAGATTTGTTGTTATGCAGTAAGTTAAAAAAACGGCAATGTATTACATAAGTTATAAAGTCATTTCTGCTGCGTGCTGCAGTGAGGATTCAATAGGTATATGGAAACATTATTAATTACTGAATGGGACCAAGCATTCTGCTGTAATGATAGACTGCACAGAACTTCAAGCAGGGCCACATTCTCCACATAACAGCCAGCTGAAAATAATACTATTAATAATTACTGTGGGGGGTAGGGCATCATACTGCATTACTGAGTCCCCAGGATGGAGAAGCAACCTAAGCTCTGGAAGCTCTCACCAGGGGTAGGACTATGTAGTGGTCTACTAATTTTATTTCCTCACAGAGAGGGTGCAGGACTAAGCAGTGCAGAAGTACACCCTAGTGAAGATTTCATAAAATCACAGGGTGGTGCAGGCGCAGGAGAAATAGGGTGTGTAAGTGTGTGAAATGGGGTGTTTAAGTGTGTGTTACTGATCTTTCATACGATGGGATAAAATTTTTAGCACAGGAAAGTTCGCCTGACAAAGCACTTACCAACTTTTTACCACTGGCTGAAGTGATGGTCATGTGCACTACCTGCCTCTTCGGGTGAAAAAATTGAACAATCATTGACAATGGGGCATGTGCATCACAGCCACAGGTCATAAGGATTGAGGCAAAAAATAGCCATTTCATAAATGCAGTAAGGAACTCCACACAGAGTATCACTGTAGTATGATGGACACTTTTTAAATTGGTAAAATCCTCTGCTATACTCCATGCTCAGAACTACCACAGGCAAACAATCATCAGCCCATCATAACATATCCTTATCCTACGTACACACAGCCAAATAGCTGTGGGCAACAATGTACTACATGCATTTAATGTAAACTGATGCAGTACTGTAAATCAGTAAAATTACTGGCAATATTTAAAAAGAATTAAAGGCTTCTAGACCTTTGGGCTAAAAACAAATGTAGTGTAAAAATGAAAGGGATCAAACCTTATAACAGCTTCTCTCCATGGAATAGAAAAGGTAAGGGATGAAAATAAATACTTGATTTGTATTTGTGATAGCTAACAAATATTAATACAATTAAAGTTAAAAATATTTAGCTTATTGGTGTAATGGCTATATGTTCTTTTGCAGGGAAGGTGATCAGGGTTTGATTAGCAGACCTATTATCAGAACAGCTGGTGAGAGAAGAGAAAAAAGAGTGGATGAACACTAACTCTCCCTCTTTTGTTTAAGGGGAGGGAGATCACCGCTGAAAGATAGTCACCTGCTGAACACCACAGGACAGCCCAGATCATCAAAGAAGGCAGTACACATCAGCAATGGCACAACAGCAAGTATAGCTATGCATGAAAGCATGCACACAACCCTTGTCATGCATTGATATAGAACTAAAAAGTCTCAGTGTGTTGCTTGAAAGACAGACATGATGTTCTCTTCCACCCTCTGTGGCTTCTTAATAAAAGGATCAATAATAAAATAAATATCATCTGGAGACAGGAGACACTCCCAGATAGGGAAATGTGGAATGTTAAGGGCATATTTTGGGGGAAAGAGGTGACAGAACCAGCTTAAAGACAGTAGGGCATCTACAGGTCTCCCCAAAAATATTGAGGTTAGCTAGTTCTACAAATCTCTTTCACAGAAAGGTCTATATTAAATCAAGTGACTAATTTTCTGACTTTTAAACTATGCCTTCCCTATTTCCATGTGTATGTATGAGTTGGCATACTGGATCTGGGCAGCAGATATGACAAAAGCAGATTTAATGATATTAGTAAGGAAGTAAAGATGAAACGGACTTCCTGTCTGTTTGGGGGCTCTGTAGGTTGTATAATAACGTATGTGTCTCTCACAGAGCAAAAGGATTTGATGCAGCAGTCCAACAGTGCTTACATGAGGAGCAATTTCAATACCGATATTATAATAATGAGTTTTGGATGGTGGAAGCAGCTGTTTCCTTTATGTCTGATATGGCACTTTAACTGGAAATTGAAAAACGTAACATATTCAGACTCCTTGTATAGTTTCACTAAAAACACTTTCAATAACTGATTTCATGGTTTGATTTCAGTTGAATTTCTTCATTTTCTCTGTCCACCGCTCCATCGAAGGCCATCATTTAGCACAAATGCTTCATTTTCCTTTGTTGCTAACAGAAAATAACCACAAGGCATACATGCTACTAAGAAAAACTGAAATCACAACAAAATATGGTGTGTAACATTTAGAAAGAATACAGTTTTATGGGTAGAGAAAAATCACATCAAGATTTCATATGAAGGGATAAGAGTTCTAGTACAGCACAGTTCACCTGACAAAGCATGAAGGCCATTACTCAAACGTTTTATCTGCGGCCAAAGTGCACTTGAAATAAGGGGACAAAGGATATTGACATAAAGAAACAGGAGTAGTAAGTTAGCCTATACAGAAATAAAGAGAATGGGTAATATGCAAAAAAACAGGGTATTGACTCCAGGCAAAGTAAAGGGCAAAAGCATGTTTTAACCATCAAGTTATTTTTGCTTTCAGACAGCGAAGCAATGGTTGACAATCTTTTTAATTAATGTTTCATACAAAGCAGAGCATATTTCAGACCAATCTTCCATTCTCTGTGGCATTACATGATAGTCTGTACATGACACTGGGTATGCCAAGACACAAAAGCAGAACAGTGCAAAGTCATGACTAAAAGGCAAAAAACGTTGATTTTACCCAGCTGAATGCAATGCCAATTAAAGCAAAAGCAATAAGGCAATATTACAGAGTATAAAAATCAGCAGAACTGACAAGTCTTAATCAGATCCACACAGGCCATGTATTAGGCAAACAGAGCCTTTCTTACAAATTATTTTTTTATAAAAATGCAAACCTTGTTAAGAAATTGCTAAAAAGAAAACAGGCATTATTTTTTATTGATGCCCACTAAAGAGATAGCTTGAAAATGATTAAACAGCTCTGATTTCTGTATAATATCAAAACAAATCCCTGTTGCTTCAAATTCCCTTTTTTGCATATGTCCTGGTTGTAACCAGAATCTTACTGTTTATAAAGTGAAGTTCTGAGAGTATCAGTACAGTTAGCATAATCAAAAATATTGTAAATTTATAAATCATACAATTTTTAGTCTTTTAAAGTATATTTACATTCCGTTCCCTGCTTTCATTGATTATGCAGATGTTGAAACAGTGCTGTATCTGCATCTACATGTGCAAAACCTGAGAAAGTCAATGAAAAAAATAACTTTTCTAATCTTATGCGATTAATGCCATTTGTCATTTTGGCTACTTCAAATAATATTAACATGAAAGACGACTGGAATTCAGAAAAGATAAAGTTCAGTGAATGTGCTCTTAAGGATGTTTCAGTGAAGAAGTCCAGGTGACTGATAAAATTATGGAATGGCTAAGTAGAGCTGTTCTTATTAAACAATTTATTCAGAATGCTTTGCTGATGATATGACACTTCCCTCCTTAGAACATAAGCCTACTAAACAATGCCAACCAGTCCGGTGAATGTTTAACTGTGGTGCCAAGAACTAATTTGGCTGAAAAATCCAGCCTGGTTTGTACTCTTTGATAATCTTTGACAATATAACAAGTGTCAGTAAACATAATCAGAGCTAAGGAAATAAAAATAAAAATGTTTAATAAATGTGATTAAAAAGTGTCTGTATAAAAATCCAGATGGAATGATGGTTCAAGGCCATGAAGTAAATTTCTTTCACTGATTTTTAGAGTCACAATGTTGCATCCTCAAAAACTGAGTCAGGACCTTTGTCCGCACTGTTTTCATTATCTTCAGAGTCTGAACCTAGAAAAGACAAAAGGATGAGGTAAAGCATATATTTTTGCCTCATGGGTGCATAGTATATAGGCACAAAACCAAAAATAATAAGAAGTTATGTACCTACCACAACGTTCCATGTTAGTTGTCTTCTTCTCGCCTTCTTTCTTGCTGGATGGGTTTGGAGCCGATCCTCGGCTCCGACTCGGCCTTCTACTAAAGCTAGAGAGCTATTTACTGGCTCGAGGCTTCTCCATATCCCACAATGCTAGGGGACAGATACCCAGATCTCGTTTGGCAGAGCTAACACCATGGAGACACCTGTCCCCACTACAAGGTTTACCTACAGTGCTAAAAACAGAGGAGGACGTACCCTAGAAAAAAGTCAACCAGAGGAAGAAGGCCTCCAAGGGGATTCTTCTCGGTCTGTCCAAGCTAGGGGGATGGAGGGTGGGATGCAAGAAAGAAGGCGAGAAGAAGACAACTAACATAGACGTTATGGTAGGTACATAACTTCTTAATGTTAAGTTGTCTATCTCGCCTTCATTTTTGCTGGATGGGACAGCGTCCCTAGCACCTTAGCCCTGGGTGGCTCATCGTAACAGACTCTTGAGCACAGTGGAACCAACGTCAGCTCGACTCCTGGAGGCCATATCCAACTTGTAATGTGAAATGAAAGTATGAGGAGTGGCCCATGTGGCTGCAGCACAAATAGATTTCATTGGAAGTCTTGCCTGAAAAGCTACCGACGTAGCTAATGCTCTGGTGGAATGAGCTTTTGGTTCTGTAGGGAGTTCTTTATGCCACAGTTGGTAAATCAAAGTAATAATAGAGGCCAACCACCTGGATAAGGTTACTTTAGAAACTGGCAGGCCCTGCTTGCCCTCAGCATAGGACAGGAAGAGTTGGTCCGATTTTCTTGTTTGCTTAGTCCTATCCAAATAAAAACGTAATTGCCTGTGAACGTCCAAATAGTGCAACTTTTGTTCAGCTCTGTTCGAATAGTCAGGAAAAAAGACAGGAAGATCAATAGTCTGATTCAGATTTGCCTCGGAAGGTATTTTGGGTAAAAAGGAAGGATTAGTCCTGAGTGAAACTCTATCTTTGTGAAAAACAAGATAAGGAGGACGAATACAGAGGGCTTGAAGTTCCGACACTCTTCTAGCTGAGGTGATGGCTACTAAGAACAGAGTCTTCCAGGAGAGTAATTTTAAGGAACAGGAAGCCGCAGGTTCAAAGGGAGGGAGACTCAAAGAAGTTAATACCAGGTTCAAATCCCACAGAGGCGGGGGATCTTTAACCGGGGGCCTAAGTAAAATAGTCCCTTTAAGAAAGGCTTTACAAAGTTTGTGGGACATGATGCTGGTCTCTGACAGGCCAGCGTGGAAATTAGCGATAGCAGCCAACTGGACTCTAATGGTGGCAGATGAGGAACCTGCTTGAAAAAGTTCTGCCAAAAAATCTAGAACGTTATGGACAGGGGCTGTAAAGGGGTCTGTATTTCTAGTTTCTGCCCAGAAAGAGAAACGTTTCCACTTACTAGCATAAGTCTTTCTGGTAGTAGATTTGTGCGAAGAAATGATGATTTCACGCACTGGCTGAGAAATATGTGGAAGCCTGGCTAAGGTTGGAAGTGGAGCAACCAAGCTGTGAGGTTGAGAGACTGAAGGGATTGGTGCAGCCCACCCAACTGATGGACCAAGAGGTCTGGCACTGGGTCCAGATTCCAAGGCTGCCCCAGTAGGTGACGATGCAGGAATGGGAACCAAATTTGCCGAGGCCAGTAAGGGGCAATGAGGATCATCCTGGATCTCAATGCGGTCGCTTTCAGAATTAGTTTCGGAATTAAGGGAAAAGGTGGGAATGCATACAGAAGACTCCGGGGCCAATCGTGAACTACAGCATCTCTGGGGGAGTGGCCTGGGAGGGGGAAGAGAGTGAAGTAGTCGTCGCACTTGCTGTTGAGAGGGGTTGCGAAAAGGTCGCAGCAAGGTTGACCCCATCTGCGGAAAATTTTGTCCACTGCTGACTGATTGAGAGACCACTGGTGAGGCATGAGAATAGCTCTGCTAAGCCTGTCCGCTATGACGTTGGACTTCCCGGGGATGTGCGTTGCTATCAGAAACCGTTGAGAGGAGATCGCCCACTGCCAGAGTCTGAGTGCTTCTCAACATAAGGGATAGGACCTGGTTCCACCCTGCTTGTTGATGTACCACACTACAGACATATTGTCCGTCTGAATTGCAATAGTCCCGGTGGGTAGAGAGTCCTAAAGAGCTTGCAACGCTAAAGGTACTGCTCTCATCTCCAAGACATTTATGTGCAGGTGGTACTCTAGAGGTTGCCAGGTGCCCTGGACAGTCCTGCCCTGAAAATGCCCCCCCCCCCACCTGATCAGGGAGGCATCCGTTGTCACCGTGGCAACAGGAGGAGGAAGAACAAACGGTCTGCCTTGAAGTACTTGAGAGGAGACCATCCACCAAGAAAGGTGGTCTTTGCATGATTGGGTGATTACTATGTTGTGAGACACTGGAAGCTGCTGAAACGACCATTGGGTAAAAAGCATCCATTGAAGGATCAGCATGTGAAAACGAGCCAGGGGAAGTAATGTGATTGCTGCTGCCATGAGACCCAAGGTTTTCAGTACAAATCTGGCCTGAATTCTCTTGCACTGTAGTAAGGTCTGGACATGTCAGCGAATGTCTGATACTCTTTCTAAGGGAAGTTTTGCCAACAGCTCTTTTGTATTTAATCTTGCGCCTATAAAGGTTAGAGATTGACAAGGCAACAATGCAGACTTTTCGAAGTTTATAGAGATACCTAGCTCGGAGCAAGTTTGGATGGTATAATCCCTGGCTCGCAGTAGTTGATGCCTGGTGGAAGCAGTTAGGAGCCAGTCGTCCAGATATGGAAACACCCAGAATCCTCGCCGTCTCAGGTGAGCCATAACCACTGCCATGCATTTGGTGAACACTCTGGGGGCTGTGGTGAGACCAAAGGGCAGGGCTCTGAATTGATAGTGACTGGCTCCCAGCCAGAAGTGGAGAAAACTTCTGGAGCACCTGTCCATTTTGATATGGTAGTACCCATCCTGAAGGTCTATGGAGCACATCCAATTGTCCTGACCCAAAAAGGGTAGAATGGCCATCCGGAACTTCGTTCTTTGAACAGATTTGTTTAACCTGCTGAGATCCAAAATGGGTCTCCAGTCCCCTGTCTTTTTTGGTACCAAAAAGAACTTGGAGTAAATCCTGGATCCTTGCTGGCCTGCTGGGACTGGCTGGATGGCCCTTTTTTTTAGCAGTTTTGAAATTTCTAGTATTGCTTGTTCCCTTAGACTGGGTGGAACATCTGGAAGGGACCGGTTTGTTTGTATAGGGGTGTGGACAAAGGGGATTTTGTAACCCTCGGATATGATAGACCGTACCCATTTGTCTTGTGTGAGGAGTTGCCAGGCTTCTGGGTACAGTGACAATCTTCCCCCGACTGCCTCCGAAGGTGGAAAGTCAGGCAGCCCCTCAGGGGTGCTGAAAGGGTTTGTCAGAGAAAGATTCTCTGCTACCCTGATTTTGCAGACCCCCTCTGCCCCTCGGGCGGCGTCTCTTATTGTTCCCTCCTCTGCCCCTGGAGGGAAACTCGCCACGTGTGTCAGGCATGACTCCATGGGGTTTCCGAAACCACATTTTTCCACTCTTCTGATGTTTAGGGTATGGTCTAGAGGGAGTAGAAAAACGGACTCCCACGGCAGAGAGAGTCTTGCCTTCCTGCTCACACCTCGTAAGGGTATCCTTCACCTGTGGTCCAAACAAAGCTGAACCATCGAAGGGGGTATTGGTGAAGGACACCTTAAAGGGGTCAGCAAAGTTACATAACCGCATCCAGGCATGTCTTCTCAAAGCCACGCCTGTACCTGCGGCCCTACTCGCCCCATCGGCTGCATATGAAATGAGCCGCATGGAGGAGTTGACTATAGAGTTAAGGGTTGCCAGCTGGGAGTTAATCTTTTCCTGAGACCCCGCAGCTGATGGATCCTGAAGGGTATCACCCAGTTCCTTGAGAAGATCCCTTTGAAGGCGGGTGAAATGACACAGATAATTCAGTGACCACATGGAAAAGGTCGCTGAAGAAAACATCCGCTTCCCGTACCTGTCCATTGTCCTAGATTCTTTATTAGGTGGATGGACAGGCACCGAAGGGTCAGCCAACTCCTTCTTAGTGGCTGCTGCCACCACCATGGCATCAACAGGGACACCCTTTGTCAGAAACTGTTTGTCAGATGGGGCTGTAATGAATTTAGTGGGCCTGCGGGGAGTTGGTTCCACTGTGTCCGGGGCTGTCCATGCCTTCCGAGCCACCACTTCCATGAGCGGGTCAAAGGCGGAGACACCCAGGAGATGGAAGGGCGAGAACCAAATGCGTCCAGGTACACCGACTCGTCTTCGGAAGGGTTAAGGGCAGTCCAGTTCCCCCTCTGCCAAAGGATCTCAAGGATGTCTGAAAAGGAGACATCCTCAGAGGGGGACCTTGGGGACCCTTCCGAATCCTCCAAGTCGGTGTCAGACGTGACTGACTCGGGGGAGTCAACATGTTTCCTCTTACATTTTTTCTTCCTAGGGGGCTCCTCTGAATGATCAGGGGAGGACTCGGAAGAGGAAGATACACCCAATGGGGTGACCTGGAGCGTCTGTTCTCCACGCTTGGGGTCAGGAGGGTGGACAGAGACCGATGCAGGCACCATGGGGGGAGGGGCCAATCGCGGAGCCGACACAGGAGTCAGCACGCTCCTCATGACCTCAAAGGTGCCCCTGTCAGGCAGAGAAGAGGGTCCACGCTCCGAAGAGATGTGAACCCCTCCCGGCACCGAGAGGGACGGCTCCGAGGCCGATGTCGGGACAGAGCTCACCTGCGCCGAGGCCCCAAGAGGGAGAACGGGATTGGACAAGGGTCCGATGCCACTTGCCCCATCGAAGCCGACGAGGGAGTCTCGGCGCTCAGATCCCTCCAAGGACAGAACCAATAAAGAGATCGGAGCCGACGAGGGAGCCAAAAGGTGTGGTATCGGCTCCAACGTTCCAACGATTCGAGCCCCAACGAGCTCCGGCTCTGAACACAGTGGAAGAGTTGGAGGAGGAACTGTTGAAGACACGGGGATAGCCACAGTCTGTTGAGAAGGGCTGGTCAAACTTTTGGCCAGTGCCTGCGACTTTAGGAGCCTACTGACCACCCTCTCCAAGTCATGATCAGATAGCCTGGAGGACCGAGAGGAGTGGGACCTATGGCTCTACTCCGATTGAAGCAATGGAGATCCCGGAGCAGAACGAACGGACTCTAAAGAGGGGGACTTCAAATGTTTTCGGCTCAGAGGAGGCTCAGACACCAAGGTCGGAGCCGACTGAAGTCTCGAAGTGTCGGTTCCAGCCGGAACCGATGAGGAGGCAGGAGCTCCGCTTGGCGACGGCTCCGAACAGGGAGCCGACGGTTTGGCGGGCTTTAAGGATTTACCCGACGGAGGCTTAGTCGGGGATCCTTCTGGCTTAAGTAAGCCCTTCAAAATGAGCTTGTTCCTACGCTCCCAGGACTCTCGGACTGAAGGCTTGGCAGACCGAACAAGAGTCCTGCAGGTGTAGGGGGCCCAAACAATAAACACAAGAAGTGTGACAGTCTGTCAGAGACATCTTCTGACAGCACGAGTCACACTTCTTGAAACCTGAGACTTTGGTATCTTTAGACATATTAAAAAAGGGATACCAAAGGAAACATGTAACTAGTGCTTAAAACAAGGCACACACACAAGCACTAGGTAAAACTAACAGTAATAATAATAACTATAACAATAATAACTATAACCACACAACTATTACTAACAAATTATATATATATATATATATATATATATATATATATATATATATATATATATATATATATACAAAATACAAGAACAACTATAAGAGTAAGTAAAAGTAGCTAATAAGGACTCTAACACTACCCTAAAGGGTGGGGGGGGGGGGGAAGAAACTCTGTAACAACAACAAAAAAAGGAGTTTCTAAGTGGGATCTTAAGGGGTACATAATCTAATTAAACTAAGAGGGAAGATTATCAAAATATAAGAGAATATTAACAGTAAAATTACAAGAAAAGATTTATACGACCTGGGGCCGGTAAAATCGCAACCTCGTAGCTGAAGCGGCAAACGAGATCTGGGTATCTGTTGCCTAGCATTGTGGGATATGGGGAAGCCTTGAGCCGGTAAATAGCTCTCAAGTTTTAGTAGAAGGCCGAATCGGAGCCGAGGATCGGCTCCGAACCCATCCAGCAAGAATGAAGGCGAGATGGACAACTTAACATTCATTATTTACACAGTATTTTTCAAGCAGTCTATGCTCTAAAGAATTTTACAAGCAATAGTAAACAGGCATATTGTGGCAACTGTTTTGCACATTAAGGAATAATAAATGGGGTTGGGCATTTGAAGCTCTGCAGACAGAGCATAATGTGCTACTGTTAACCCATTGCTAGTCTGGGAAACTTTAATGCATACAATATTATGAAGTATGGTGTTGTCCACCATTGACAAAGCTGTATCTTGTTATTACACTATTACAGTTCTGATTTGCTTCCAGACCCTTATACAGCAGGAACTATCAATTACAGTTTACAAGACCAAACTAAGGTGTTATATATGGGCACATGTACAAAGGAGTGATTGTCAGTGCATAAACTATTTTTGCAAACAAGTCTTATAAACTTACTGTCATCCTCATCTGCTACTGGGTGCCGATCATTTCTTGACAGCTATGAAAGAGAGAAATTGAGAGAGACATTTCACATTAGTATTTGTAGTAATAAATTACAGAATTAACAGCTCAGCAAATAACAAAATACTTCTGTTGTACAAGTTACCATACAAGCAATCATATTCCAAACATAAAAGTTATTAAACTGATTATGTGTAGGAATGCAAGCTTGTTCTATTCTGATGGTAACCCATACTTCTCACGCTTTTTATTTACTATTTGTTGGGCCAATACAAGCCACAGTATTAGATATGGCAGAAAAGCTGTTTTTAGGGAAGGGAAGAAATCGGTGACTAGACAGACCAATGTTCCATTTTCTGGGCAGCACCAATGAAAGCAGATAAGAACCAGAATAAACTGGCCAAAAACTGCTTGCACAATTCACAGCAGGGGTCACCTCAATGAAAAAAGATGTGTCTGAATGCTTGACACATTTTTCACAACTTGATGAATGCTACTTACAATGTAATTGTTTATTTGACTCAAGTTGACTACGGACACTATTCCTAAACTATGTGTGCCACACAGCAGGACTCCCTCTACAATTCATGAAAATGCTCATACAGTGGGGTAAGACACTGGATACAATTTCACCCCACTGTGTAAGTATAGTACTCCATACATGGAGTATAAATGCAAATGACAATATGATAACATACAATTCACAAATACCAACCAAATATGGGTCTGTTACAAGGTAGTACTGTACTTGAACGAAACTTATAAATACCATTGGGGTACTGCTTGTTACTGCACTGACCTCACTCCTGATATGCTGCTCAGCTACAAAAGCTAAGCATCATATCAGCACTGCATTAAGAAAAAAAGAAAGAAAGAAAGACAATCTTCCTTTGCACAGTAGAAATAAATTTACCTGAACTGAAGAAATCTGCTTCTACAACCACACCAATTCCCAACTCCAGTAGTGGCACTGTGGTGCTCCTCATTGCATGGGGTCTCCACATCATCATAATATGCAAATATGCCCTTGTCTGCAGTCATGGCAATGGGGGGGGGGGGATAAATTGCTCCCTGCCATGACTGAGGACCTGGAAGCTGCCTTTGTGTGCTGCACTGCCAACTGCAGTGTACATAATGCGCAGTCCCTTAAAAGGAAATAAATACTGCTTGTCCACAGTCCTGATGTTAGGGGGATTCACTTTTATGAATCACGCTACTGTTAGGAACACGTATGAGCAATATCATACAGAATCTCTTTTAATATTGTGCACAATGTATATCAATAACAAAGACAATGTCTTTAGTAACAAATTGTTATGTTGGTACACTTGAACATTATAATGGCCTATCCATAAAGGCACAACAGGTGTTCATGTTTGTGCACATGCAAGGTAAAATGTACTATAACATGTTGATTCAGTTGCAGTCAGTGTTTTCATTTGAAACACTGTGGAACAGCAGTAGGGAAAGTTGCATGTCATAGGCTCTGCAACACAGTGGATATACTGCAAGTGGTACAAATAAGAGAAAGGACCTGAATACAATTGTACAGTGACAAGTTTCAGAAACAAAAGTATAGTCTGTATTAAAAGGCTCTGAAATTGGAGTATCCAGTAGGTGAAGTCTGGATGTCACACATCAAAAGGACCAAAGAAATCTAAGCACTAAAACTGTGATTAAAAGACATGAAAGAACTGTGATATTAGTTTGCACAGCAAAAGGCACAGTAACTACTTTCCATTACACTTGTCACAAGTAAGTGCACAAATTGAGTAGTCTCTCCAGTCCTGCTGGTTTTGCCATAAAAAGTATACTCACCTACGAGATACAGTACACAGACTGACTAACTTTAGCTCACATTAGCCCTACTAAAATGGAAGTTATATTAAAGATACTTCAAACCAAGACAAAAACTCACAAATAGTAAACGCTCTGCACTCCCCTCACAGTCCAAATGGTAAAACAGCAAAAAACAGGTAACAGAGCGAAACACAGCTGGTAAGTTTTAAAACACATCCAAGGGCAGCAAATTCCATCCAGTGCAAGTCTTTTATTGAAACAAACAGATAAATCCGGTAAACGCTTTCACCCAACAGGGCTTCATCATACCATAAGGCATCACTGATAACAACTCCTTATACAGTAAAAAAGGCGCCAAAAACCTGAATTCAAACATTTTCTTAAAGTGAAAAGATCATAGTCTTAATATCAGTATTTATGTATTTGTATAATAAAATATGCATATTTTTATATATTTTTAAATATTTTC